>NW_024809018.1:0-3225 GCF_019175285.1 Sceloporus undulatus | reverse complement strand
GGTTCATGGAACCAAAGCACAGTGGATACCAAGTGCCCACTGTATGATTAACTCTATTTTGCCAATTAGGGGTTGAGGCTGCAAGAGAATGGGTAGCCCAAGAGTAGTGAGAGCATTCCTGGCAGAGGTGAGAGTCAAGTAAGCGTTTCTCCTGATGCAGTCTGTTAACCAGAATATACTGTACAGTGGTACCCCGGGATACGAATGCGCCGCCTTACGAAATTTCCAGGTTACGAAAAAAATCCATTAAAAAAAACTGTTCCGGGTTACGAAGGTTATTTCGGGTTACGAAAAATTTTTTGGTGCTTTTCGGCGCTATTTCGCACAAAATCGCGGCTTTTCCCCATTAGCGCCTATGGCTTTTTCGCCTTACGGAGATTTTCGGGTTACGAAAGCGGCGGCGGAACGAATTAATTTCGTAACCCGGGGTACCCCTGTACTGGCAACCTGTGGAAGCTCCTAATGGGAAAGTGCCAGGCTAATAGGACATGACCTACTAATGTACTGACACATCATAAATCTGGTCCACCATTCTGTGCCTTGGCTACACTGTCCTGGAATTGCTGTCACTCCATGGCCCAGTCTGATGTTGTCTAGGAGTGGACAAAGAACAATACAGTGGTACCTCGGGATACGAAATACCCAGGTTACGAAATTTTCGGGATACGAAAAAATCCCATAGGGAATTATTGTTTCGGGTTACGAATGTTTTTTCAGGTTACGAAAAAACTTTTGGTGCTTTTTTCGGCTTTTTCGCACGGAATCGCGGCTTTTCCCCATTAGCGCCTATGGCAATTCGGCTTACGAAGGCTTTTCGGGTTACGAAAGCGGCCGCGTTACGAATTAATTTCGTAACCCGAGGCACCACTGTATTTGGGCCACATGTTGCCTCAAAACCCTCCACTTCATCTCAATGCTCCTCCATTTTTTAGAAAACTAGCACCATGGTCCATTGCAACTAAATGCACCATAATAACCAGTGGGCTAGTCATCATATGCATTTAATAACGGTCAAGTAAAATCAAGTTACTCAAGGTTTTCACCTCACAGGGCAGATACTAATCAACATGGTTGTTTTGAACTACAGTACCCATACTCCCTTATGTTACTAAACTGCTAGGAATTCTGGCTGTTTAAATCCAAATTTTATAGACCAAAAGTTGCAGACAAACAAAATTTGACACCTGTTTACTCAGATTCTGAAGTCAGACCCTCCAAGTTCAATTAATAATCCAGTTTGAGAACACTTTAAGTGCCCTGACTCAATGCTAGGAACTGGGGCATGGAGCCTCCTCTGTCAGAGAGCTCTGGCACCACCATCAACTAATGGCTTGAAGGCACACAACAGAATCCACTGATGTTTGGGGTTATAATCATGGGGAATATGAGGTGTGCCTTCAAGTCACTTCCAATTGATGGCGACCTTCATAGGTTTTCTTGGCAAGTTTCTTCAGAGCCAAGGGGGTTTGACTCTGCCATCCTCTGAGGCTGAGAGAGAGTGGCTCTCCCAACATCATCCAGTGGGTGCCCATGGCTGACATCAGTTTGCCTTTCGTTTCTTGATCTGCGGAGGAAGAAGGCAGGCAGGGCTGGTCTCTTCTTTAGAAAACAGACTGATTTGCTGGAAGGAAAACCATGGCCTGATGGGGTTCAAGTGCTGGGCGGTGGTGACTCTGGAGACCTGGCTTCGAATCCCTCTTCAGCCATGGGAGCCCAGGGAGGGGGGTTGACCTTGGGCAGAGTCACACTCTCTCAGCCTCCTCGGGGGAAGGCTCTGGGCAAATCTTGCCCACCAGAGGCTCACTGCCTGAGGGTCTCCCTAAGCCAGAAACGATTTCAAGGCAGGCTGCAGGAAGCGGCCAGCTGCGAGCGAGGCCCTGTTCCTGGGCGCTTCCTTCTCCGGCTTCGAGAGGCCCCAAGTGTAGGCAAGGCTCCTGTCTGGCTCTTCCTACCGAATGGAGCCGGCCACTGCGGAGTGCGGAGGGCTTCTCGGAGAAGGAAGGGTTGGGTGGGTGGCAGAGAAAATGGCGCCCGACTCCGCCCAGAGGAGGAGGAAGAAGGAGGGCGGGATAAAGGGCCATAAAGGGCCGCATCCACACTGGAGAAATGACCCGGTTTGGCCGCGCTTTAACTTGCCCCTGGGAACTGTATTTTTGTGAGACAGAGAGAGATCTGGTGCCGCAACAAACTACAATTCCCAGGATTCCCCATCACTGAGCCAGGGCAGTTACAGGGGCCACAAAGTGTGTTATTGTTTCTGCAGTGTGTTTTGGACAGTAATCTCCTAATCTGTAGCCTAGTTCTGGCCTAACTGCGCATTGTTTTCAGGCTGTAGGAATAAAGGAACATGAGCCTGTGGGTACTGTATGGCTGTGCTCCTTTGAAGGACATAAACATGTTATCTTTGAGGACCATGGACATAAAACAGGCCCCGCTCTGGTGCCACAACAAACTACATTTCCCAGAGTTCCATAGCATGGAGCCATGGCAATTAAAGAAGTGTCAAACCGTTTTTTGTTTTTGTTTTCTGCTGTGTGGATGCAGCCCCAGAGCCACAACCTCAGGGTGCATCTGTGGTTGTTGCTGTGTGCCTTCAAGTCATTTCTGACTTATGGTGACCCTGAGGCAAACCTATCACTGAGCTTTCTGGGAAAGATTTCTTCAGAGGGGTTTGCCATTGCCATCCTCTGAGGCTGAGAGAGTGTGACTTGCCCAAGGTCATTCCATGGGTTTCCATGGCTGAGCCGGGATTCAAACCCTAGTTTCTGGAGTCACAGTCCAACACCCAAACGATGACACTGTAGAAATGTTGTGGGTCTTTAAATTTTATTTATTACTTTATTTATCTGCCGCTTTTCTCTCTGGACAAGGCCCAAGGCTGGGTCTGCAAATAATGCAGTCTGACACCACTTTAAGTGCTGGAGCTCCATCCTGTGGAATACAGTACTGTGATTTGCAGTTTTACAAGGCCTTTAGCCTTCTCTGCCAAAGGCCATTATCAGACGAGTCTGGAACTGGGGCTCTTCTGCACTGGGCGGTTCGAATTCACGTTATTTCACACAATACCATCATACCAGCATTCGAATGGCCCAATCCTAACTCACGTGAATGCGCGAGCTGCCGAACTGAATGCGTACTGGCTCCTCTTTTTGGAGCGTGTTGGCCAGTGCGCTGATAAGGGGATTGGCAATATCCTGGATTGGGGCTCTGTTCGATCTCAGTGCG
>NW_024809017.1:0-3161 GCF_019175285.1 Sceloporus undulatus | reverse complement strand
TAGTTTATATTTTAGTCCACATGCTAATAAGCTATTGGAGAGTGGGGTTCTCATTAGGAGGTAGGCACTAGGCTTTCTTTTTCACATGGCAGGTGATCAGGTTGTATTATTTTAGGCCATGGATTATAGAGGTCTTGTTAGACCTAAGAAGAGTGTTTTCCACAACTTCACTCTGGTCTATTTTGTCTCCTTTTCTTGGCTGTAGGAGCCTCAAGGACAATAAAATATAACTTTTGACCTTGTTCTTCTTCTTTGGCAGTCATAGTTTGTAGCTTAGGATACTTATGCTAGCAGAAGAACACATAATCTTTTATAGATCTTTACAGCCATCCCCATCCACTCATCTCAGCCATATCACAACATCTTGATATGACCAAGTCAGAATCTACCTGCCACAGTGTTGCAGAATAAACTGCTGAGTTCAAACTAACAGACTCCCTACATGAATCTTAAAGAGTTTTTTTTAAAAACCTCTTCAGGAACTTTCCCCACTAAATATATATGGAGAAAATTAGACAAAGTGTTAGCATGGTGTAGTGGAATGTGTATGCTACTCTTAACTTATAGCAAACTAGCTAACTATAGACCAACTGACAATCAGACAGAAAGAAAGACACACAAGCTATAGATATAGATAGACAGATGATAAAGTCCATCAGGGTAGCCTAGGTAAGAGTAGAAAGCCCAACCCCAGGGGGGAAAAATGTGACCTTTCTGGAGGTGTTAATGTCTAAGGAATATGAACTGGGTTCACGTCAAGTTCATGACACTGATAACCTGGAGCAAAAGAAAGAGACAGCCTGCATCACAAGTTTTAAATATTTACTTACCTAATTATAAGGCAAGGTATGACATGTATAACCATGGCTATAGATCCAATGGAACAAAAGATTAACTGGAGAGGTTGCACTTAAATGAATGCAGCCGTGGTGATTAAAGTAATTGGCTTGGCTAGAGAGGCACTTCCTAGACTCTGGAAAATGCCTTCTTTGATTCTGAACACAGAATAGAAAACTATTCAGCAAGGAAAACTATTCTTGCAGTATTATGGGTGAGATTTCAGAGCAGTTCCTGATCATTGTGCTTCAGAAATTATTTGTCTGTAAAGAAATGCACTTTTTCTTTCAAATGCAGGAAGACATTTTCTGTTCAGAAAATGTTTTCTGCACTGAAGTATGTGTGTTTTTTCTGTACATAATGCATATTGGTTTTCTGTGGGAAAAACCTTTTTTCTGAGCAGAAATTGTTTTCTGTTGAGGACCACACTTTTTTTGTTTTTGTACAGAAGACACATCCCTGTGCAGAAAAACTAAAGATATTTCTGCATGGACAAAATATTTCCTGGGATGCAAAGTTCTTCTAGTAGCCTTACAGCTAACTTTCCTGAGCATTGATAGCAATGATAATCCCTAACAAATAGCAAATGAACATTATTTCTTTCCCTATCATTCAATGACCCACAGTGGCCCTTCATGCACTACATAAATGAGGAAATTTTCATGTGACTATAGGAGAGGACACATTCCATAAGTGCATGGTTTCTACAGCCCAAGGAAGTTGCCAACCTTGCTTTTAAAGTTTCTGTAGTCTAGCTTTTAGGATCAAATTACTAAAAGTGCTCAGTCAGAATGGGGAGGGGAGCAGCAAGGAAAAAAAGCAGGAAGAGGAGAAAGACCTGAGTTCTGGAAAACAGGGTGGATAATAATTTAACTGGAAGTAAAACATCAAATAACTGTTCTTGTGCAACTCCAGTTCAATCCAGTGGGCATTGTTTAGCAGAGTCTGCAGGCTCATTGTGTCCCAGTTCTGTGCAGGATTAGAAGAAGCAGTAATTAATAGTAGCAATTAATAATTAATTTTAATCTAGATATATAAATTCTAGTGTTTGCAATTTTGCTGCATAGCTTCTCACCCTCCTAGTATCTAGTGTCCCTGACAACATAGAGTCTTTAGTATGAAAGTTTTATAGGGCATGGATAGATATCTAATTAATTAGTCTCCATTAATATAACAAATATGGAGGGGAAGCACACACACACACACAC
The DNA here is from genome assembly GCF_019175285.1 of Sceloporus undulatus. Taxonomy (NCBI): domain Eukaryota; kingdom Metazoa; phylum Chordata; class Lepidosauria; order Squamata; family Phrynosomatidae; genus Sceloporus; species Sceloporus undulatus. Next base: position 1,116 of record NW_024809017.1, on the reverse strand, counting down.
ACACACAATCAGAACCACAATTACCAATTTGTTTCCAGTTAAACATTGATAATTACATCCAGAGATCTTGGCATGTCAAGATGGTACTTTCCACTGTTTGAAGATTTTATTAAGTTTATTTTAATAACCTTCCCCAATGTTACATCCGTTTATTACGACTAATTCACACTCATTATTAGTCATGATAAGAAAAATGGAGACAGAATTTAAATACTCGGGTTGAGAACACCATTTCCAATGAACATCTCTGCTAGACTCACTGTGGAAATGTAGTAGCATTTCATAACAAATTTGTCTTGATGAATGTCTGGTTGGAACTCTCTTCAGATACATGTCACTCATTATGATGGCATGCATCTCAATAATGCATCAGGTGAAATGTAAGTAAGTTGGGGTAAGGACTGAACATTAATATACTAGTCTGTCATTGCTGTTGTTGCCAGTGAGGAAAGAGCAGACTCTATTGAGGTCACTGTAGTGTGGGTGGGTAGAAGGCTCTTCACTACTTTTGGGGGGCTGTAGAGAAAGAGATGGATTAGGATGTGTGTGTGTATGTGTGCGCACATGCGCACATGTACATGTACCATGAGTATATGCAGAACATCCACAAATTGTTTTGGGTTTCACAATAAAGGCTGTCTTGAGACACTGAGCCTCCCCAAAACCGATAATCAAACACAAGAATTTTTTGCATGGTGAAAAAGCAAGATCAGCACCTTTTCTATATAGCACCAGCAGCAACTAAAATAATCATGCATAGACATTTTAATTTAATTTAATTTATATCCTGTCTTTCTCCCAACATGGACTCCAAGGCAATTCACAATATCAAAAAAGTTAAAACAATGGATAATACAAAAGTTTTTTAAAATCAATCATATTAAAATTGAATTAGAACATCGTGTTTTGTGGGGGGGGGGGGGATAAAACTATTTTGCTAAAAAAATGGAACATTTTCCCCCAAAATTTATAATCTCACAATTAAAATGAAGGTGTGCAAAGTAGATACCTAATATTCTAGTGAGCAGCAGGTCAGTGCCTTAGGAAGAGAATCCTAGTATGCCAGTGGAAATGTGGTTAGTGCGATTACACAATGTAGCCTATACCAGTAGATAT
>NW_024809016.1:0-3226 GCF_019175285.1 Sceloporus undulatus | reverse complement strand
TATTCTGCTCTGGTCAGGGCCCACCTGGAATACTGTGTCCAGTTCTGGGCACCACAATTAAAAAAGGACATTGAGAAACTGGAGCGTGTCCAAAGGAGAATGACTAAAATGGTGAAAGGTCTGGAAACCATGTCCTATGAGGAACGACTTAGAGAGCTGGGAATGTTTAGCCTGGAGAAGAGAAGGTTAAGAGGTAATATAATAGCCCTGTTTAAATACTTGAAGGGATGTCATATAGAGGAGGGAGCAAGCTTGTTTTCTGCTGCTCCAGAGACTAGGACGTGGAGCAATGGATGCAAGCTTCAGGAGAAGAGATTCTACCTCAACATTAGGAGTAACCTCCTGACAGTAAGGGCTGTTCGACAGTGGAACAAACTCCTTTCTCGGAGTGTAGTGGAATCTCCTTCCTTAGAGGTCTTCAAACAGAGGTTGGATGGCCATCTGTTGGGGATGCTTTGATTGTGATTTCCTGCATGGCAGAATGGGGTTGGACTGGATGGCCCTTGCGGTGTCTTCCAACTCTACGATTCTATGATTCTATGTTTCTAGGACTAGCACTATTCACAATTATTGGTAACTGTGAACATTTATAGAAACAACAGACTTAGATATCTGTTCTAGAGCAATTGAATCAAGAATATATCTATAGTTGTCTTTTATTTGTTTGTTTGCACATGAATGTGTGCTGCTTTTTATGTTCTGTTATTATTATTATTTTTTGTACGTAAATAACTCTTATTTTTTTTAAAAATAATAAAATGTAATTTAAAAAAAAGCAGAAGGTGAGGGCAGAGACTCAGAGAGGGAACAACGGAGACTGGATGCTTCAGAATAATGCTCTCTGGGGATGTGTCAGGATTATTCCTTGACACATATTTTAATGTGAATTTTGAGATGAAAGATTTTCAGAGGAAGAATTTTCAGGATGACAATGCTTTCTTGATTTTGAAGTGAGCGTGGAAAATTCAAATGGATCTGTCCTCTGGTCTTACTTTGTGTATGGTTGTTAATCGTGAGTAATGATAAATTGAGGAGACACAGATGGGTCTCATATCCATCTGAGGAATACCTGAATGGTGTGTACTGACCATCTTTCTTTTTCCTTCCTTCCTTTCTCGCTTTTCTTCTCCAACGTGGCATCGAAAGGAGCTTCTTGACAACGACCCCTTCCTTCGTCAAGTGAATATGGACAAGACTAGGTTTAAACTGCAGGATTTTCTTCTTATTGTTGGACTCATCATTAAACAGGATTGAGCACGTCTAACAACCGTTAGCCCAGATATGAAGACCTGATCCATAAATCAACCCGCATCTCCCAGACTTACAACACTCTCTTTGGCTGATGCAACTACTGTATAAGATAATAACAATTTGAGGAAGAAGCCTTTGAAAAGTTGTCAAGTGTCTTTCTTTATTATTAATTAGATTTCTGCCTTTTGTCCTTTGAGCTCAAGGGGGCATCCATAGTTCCTTGCCTTCAGCCTGGTCCTATTCTCTGCCTGTTCTCCTCCTTCCTTCTTCTTCCTCCTCCTCTCTCTCCTTCTTTCTCTTCTTCCACATCCTTCCTCCTCCCTTCACCTCATTCTCCTCTTCCTCTTTTTGTATGATTTTCTTGGCTGTTCTGAAGGGTTGTGGAAAGCAAACCAGGCCATTACTTGGCCATTACTTGGGTGGTGATGGTGGTGACGGGTTTGCCCTGTTCTGGCAAGAGAAATTGCTGCAAAACCAACTTCCCTAGTTTGGAGATGATAGGAAGGAGGGTTTCGGATGTCACACTAATATTGTGTGCAGAAAACATTGTTTCTCCCAGAGAAAAAGCTGCTTTCTGTTCAAAAATGACAACAAAAAAACCAATGTGCAAATGTTGCCTAGAATGTCCTGAACTTGAACTAATCCTCAAAAATGGTTTCCTTCAAAAAGTAAAAATAAAACCTTCTTGCAATGGAATGTAAATGGCTGACATGGGTTTTCCCCACCTTGTTGAACGGAATTGCTGAAGATGTACATTCCTCCTACAGCAGATACATTTAAACAAAGTAATTATTCCTTTGTTTTCTTTTTTGTCACTTTCTAGCTGCCTGTCCTCGCTTCCAGAAGTGTCTCCATAACTTCTCGGTCCACCTTGGTTGCTCTCAAAAAGAAAGATTCAGACATTCAGCTTTTGGGGTGGGGAGTTACGGGGAATATGTAAAAACCAGAGTGCTTGTCATGCTGGTTGGAGATTTTCTTAGGCACGGTACAGATGTGACAAATGCGCCATGCTGGCAGCGTACTAGGGTTAAAGGACTGTGCAGCAACCTCACTGTCCCTAACCCTTGTACGGTGCAGCACCATAACAATTGCGGTGCCCCGTGTATATGGGTGCCACCATTGTTACGTGACAGATGCATAGCGTCTGCACATTGCACCACACTTGTGATGTCCCGAGTGTGTCATTGGCTTACTTGGGCATCACAAGAGCAGTACAAAGAGAACCCACTTTTCATGGGTTCTTTTTCCTCCCCAGGGAAGCCATGTGGTTTGGCAGCTGCGGCTTCCCTGCGGTGGAAAAAAGCCGCCAGCAGGCCTCCCTTTTTGGGAGGTCTGTACCGCGCCTTAGCGTTTGAGGGCCTGTATAGACAGCCCAAAATAAAGCTGCTTCGAGTAACTTTGGAGGTATGCTCTTTGAATGTTGCATGCATCCTAAGAGGCCAGAAGCCACGCTCTGATTCTAAGGACTGGAGCACAGCTTTGGCGCAGCTTCTGTCCTCTTAAGATCCGTGTGTCATTTAAACAGCACACCTCCAAAGTGACCTGAAGCAGCTTTATTTCGTCTTGTCTGTTCGGGTCTCCCAAATCCCCCTCCTCATTTAAAAAATAGCCAGCAAAGTGGAGTGCTTTGAATATTAGACTAGGACTCTGGGAGACATGGAAACCCCATTTGGGGACCCTTGGATGGGTCACTGTCTCAGCCTCAGAGGATGACACTGGTGGGAAACCTGCTATGACAAACTCTTGCCAATGAAACCCCATGAGAGATCTCTTTAGGATCATCATAAGCTTGCAATGGCTTGTCGGCACGCAGCCACCACCGAATTTTTAGCCTGATCCCCATCTCCCCCCCCAAAAAAAAACACCTGAAGGTGGCTTACTCATTAAAGCAAATACAATCTAGTGAAAATATACAAAAAGATAAACTTTGAGATGGAATTAAACTACCAAGAATGCATAATTTTCAGAACAGATG
>NW_024809015.1:0-3226 GCF_019175285.1 Sceloporus undulatus | reverse complement strand
ATGTAGCCAAGGGGGGGGGGGGTTCTTGGGGTCCGGACCCCCCCTTCTGTTAGATAAAATGAATGGTGCGTGCTGCCGTGCCACCGCACTTAGTCTGGACCCCCCCCTTCCCAAAATCCTGGCTACGTCCCTGCCTGAACTCCATTCTCTTTAGTTTTCTTGACCATAGGATCACCTCCAGTATTTCTCTAAGTTTACTAAAATTAGCTCTCCTAAAATCTAGAATGCATGTCTGACTATGCCTGGCTTCTCCTTTCCACTGTATAACAAATGGCAGGAGAACATGATCACTTCCACCTAAGGATCCCACCACTTGCACCCATTAACCAAGTCATCCCTGTTGATTAGGATCAGATCTAAAAGAGCTGTTGCCTCTTCCACCTTTTAGAAAATGAAATTGTCTTCGAGGCAAGTGAGGAATTTGCTAGATCTTAAAGTTTTGGCTGAGTTTGATTTCTAGCTAATATCCAGATAGTTGAAGTCACCCATCACTACTGTATCTCTCCTTTCTAAGTGTGTGGTCATCTGTCCTAGAAAGGCATCATCCAGTTCTTCAGTCTGACTTGGGGGTCTGTAGTAGACTCCCACTGTAACATCCCAGTTGTTTCCCTTCCCTTTAATTTTTACGTAGATGCGCTCCACCTGGCTTCCAGGATTTAAGTGCTGGATCTCTTCATATATGTAAGTATCCCTGACATATAATGCTATTCCTCTTCCTTTCCTGTTTGACCTATTTCTCTTAAAAAGGTTAAATTTGTCTATTACTACATTCCACTCATGAGACTCTGATACTAATACTTGGGCCCATTACAGACCGCCCAAAAGGGGCGGTTTTGGGCCGCTGCCGGTTGCAGCACGGAGGAGTCGCAGCAGCCAAACCGCGCGACTCCTCCGCGCTGCAAAGAAGGAGCACGAAAATCGTGCTCCTTCCAGCAACCCGGAAGAGATGCCACAAGTGCCAAAGCGCGCACTCGCGGCGTCACTTCTGGGCTGCGGCGTGCAGCCGCAGAGCGTCCGTTACGTCAAAATGTGTGGAACGGCTGCCGCCATTTGTTATGGACTCTGTCCATGATAGGGTAAGGGGCGTCTGGAAGAGACGCCCCTTTTTCAAAATGGGACGTCCTAAGGACGTCCCTTATGGCGGTGTGTAACGCGCCTAAGTTTGCTTATCCCTATTTTTACTTGGGGATGAATTTAGTTATGTGAATTAGACCGTATGATATCTCAGTAAAAGTGGAATACTTTCTCGGATAATAATAGCATCCTAACATTAAGAGACTTCCACCCTGTTTCTCTATAGTTTTACTGCCATAAAAGAAACTGTAACATTCTGATAGCTTAACCCATACCATACAAGCTGTGACCGTGTTTTTAGAATCAGTTGTTAACAGGGAGCACTCAGGAACTTCCTGTCTTCTACCATTATAGTAGTGGGGAAGTTTGTTATATGGCATTCCGGATGGCTGCTGGTGCATCAACACCAATTGTTTGGGTGAGTAAATACTCCTGTGTCAGGGGGGAAGCACACCAGCATAGAGTCTCATAGTGCCAGAGCATCTTATTACTCTTTAGACACTAACCAAACTTTGTATCCTATGATGGCAACACCATTGTTATATACAATCCATTTGTACTGGAGAGGACACTTAATATGCATTTTAGCTATTTTTGATGGGTTATTTAGTAAGTGTTTAAGTGTGATGCTTTTATGTACAGTACCTAAATTAAAAAAAGGAGTCTACACGTATAATAGAAAGCTATTTTATAATATGGTGACTCTGCAACCATCTTGAGTGGTAGTGCCTGAGGAATGATTTATACTTTAGTCAAGTTACCATTCTATACAGAATCACAAGCCATGCTACATTTAAATAATTGCTTCTCTTATTTATCCTGTTTTGAATTGGTTGGTATGAAAGCTATATACTGTATAAAGATCCTGTATTGACTGACATATTTCATATTTGTGCACCAGTTGTAACAGAACAAGACTGGCTGCCATCATCAATTTAAGCTCAGATAATTAGATAAAGCAGTTAGCTTAAGTTGTATTAAATTAATATTGTCATATTGCTGTGTGCCAGTGTTTTGGAGAACAAAATGAATTCTCCCAAAAACATAGATCAAAGAAGTTGTATATCCATTTCAGTTGGAAGTAAACAAATTACATCTTTATGACCTTTGTACCATATGGGAAACATTTTATTTACATTGTTGAGAAAACTGGAAATGCTTTTCTTCCCTTTCGAAAATGGGTAGGCAACTGAGGATGGGATGAGGACCTGTTTTAATTCCTGTGCTTCCCTGATGGTCCACACTGATGGACCAAAGCCCCAAATGCCCTAAAAAAATCAAGTGACATTTTTCTTTAAAAAAAGGTTCATACTACAACAAAATGCAGTGATTTTGCTTCCCTCAATGTCCCCCCCCCCCAATACCTTGAAACAGTCCCACCACAAAACTAACAAGTTAAGCCAAAATATAGTTCTGGTTTTGAGTTTGGCCAGTTTTCAGTCAATTTCTTTTTGGTTGTTGTATTGGTTGCTATTTTTGCCTTGAGGGGATTTCAAGATGGGCAGTTGGCATGTGGAAGTATGGGCAAAGATGCTGCCTTTTGTAATGTCTTGGACCAATGGGGCAGGGTTGAATAATCACCCAGAAAATTTGGAAGATTGGTGGGGAGGCTTCAGGAGCCACACTTAGTGTTCTCAGGACCACATATGGTCAATGGGCTGCAGTTTGCCCACCCCTGTTTTAGAAAAAGAGACTAAAAAGAGTTCTTTGTGTTTGCATTTACAAACTAACACTATTGTCTGGTTTAAAATTGTTTGTGTATAAACTCTAGTACAATCAACAATCAAGTTTTTCCCTTTTGATCACAATCTCTGTAGGTTGTTGTTTGGTCTAAACGTGCTACAGAAGTACTCAGAAATGAACAGGAATGCTAATTTGTGCCTTAGCTATTTAGCTTTGTCCGTTCAGTTAAACTTTGGGAAATTTCTTTTGTGCTAAAACTGGGGTGGCCACCGTGGCAGAAAATGGATTTCCTTTAGGTTACAAGGCTCTGAAGCATATCCCATATATACTCAATTATAAGTCGACCTGATGTATAAATTAGAATCATAGAATCATAGAGTTGGAAGAGACTACAAGGGCCATCAAGTCTACCACCACCCCCCCGCCATGCAGGAAATCACAAAGCCTCCCCAACACATGGCCATCCAGC
>NW_024809014.1:0-3226 GCF_019175285.1 Sceloporus undulatus | reverse complement strand
TGGCGAAACGTCAGAAAGAAACTCTGCTAGAACATGGCCACATAGCCTGAAAAAAACCACAAAAAACTATGAAATGCTGTTGCACATACATACCACATCGATCAGCTGAGCAATAGACAGCCCAAACTTTACAATAACAACATCAGAGGTATTGGGTACAGGCCTGGACCATTTGTTGTAGGCATTGAAAAGGTATCTGAACAACCGCTCTTCGGCCTGAGTTTGCGTCCGGCTTTGGACAGATGCTGAAACAAGAAAGGAGAGGCACTGCAGTCATAACTCCCATAAAGCACTATGACCCATTGCATGTCAGCTGTCAAACAAATAAATACAAGCTCCTAAATGCTTATTGCATCTCACTGACTAAATGTGGCCAAGAAGTGAATCCATCTACTGAAGGTGAAGGTGAGATGCAGCCAGATGTCGAAAATTAATGCCAAAGTCCTATTGCTGCACCTGACTGGACTCCAGCAAGTAGCAGTTCAGACTCTTGGTGAAGATGTCCAGAGAAGAAAACCCTGGAACTTCTCCAGGCAACCAGTCCATTGTTGAGCAGGATACCAATGGAGGCTCTGAGAGCCTTTGTGGCTGAAGAGCAGGGTTTAAATACTCTAAACAAATAAATAATGTGGCAAATTCTTCATACATTTGCAAGAAAACATAGAGCCATAGAGTTGTAAGGAGTCCCCAGAGCCCATCAAGTCTAACCCCCTCCTCAGTGCATGATCTCCAGCTAAAGAATCCCCAGTAAGTAGCTGTCCAGCCTTTTTTGAAGACCTCCAGAGAAGGAGACCTCACTTCTTCTCCAGGCAATTGGCTCCATTGCTGAACCACTCTTACTGTCGAGATGTTCCTTCTAATGTTCCATAAAAACCTACCATACTGCAACTTAAAACCATTAGACTTGGTCTTACCCCCTGGATGTCAAAGATCAGGCTTGTTCCCTCCTCTCTGGGACAGCCTTGGAAATATTTAAAGAGTGCAACCATGTCACCCCTCAGTCTTCTCTTCACCAAGCTGAACGTGCCCAGCTCCTTCAATCTTTCCTTGTGCGTTTTGTTTGGTATCCTTCTTATCACCCTTTTTGCCTTTCTCTGAACCTGTTCTAGCTTCTCTAAATCCTTCCTAAAGTGAGGGGCCCAGAATTAATGCAGAATTCCAGATAGGGCAAGTCACACTCTCTCAGCCTCAGGGGAAGGCAATGGCAAATTTCCTCCGAACTAATCGCGCCAAGAAAATCCTGTGATAATGGTTGCCATAAGTTGGAAATGACTTGAAGTCATGCAACAACAACAACAAAGAGCAGAATAGAGTTGGTCCTCTGTATCCACGGATTGTGCATCTACAGATCCCACCATCCATGGCTTGAAAATATTCCCTCCACCAAAAGATTCCAGAAAACAAATTTTCATTCTTATTTTATATAAGAGACACTATTTTATTGTGCTACTGTATATAATGGGACTTGAACATTCATGGATTTTGGTCCTGGAACCAAACCCCAGTGGAAACCAAGGGCCCATTGTATAGTTTGATTAATATATTAATATATTGATATATCGACTGAGATCCTAAATCAAGGTGGTGGAATAAGGCTTTATGCTCCTGCACAGCACTGCCTCACTAGAGAATTGCAACTATGTACAACTGATGTGCATCCAAATGCACATGTGCCTTTGCATGCGTAAACCAAAAATGTGCCACATGCACAATGTGCATGTGCACCCATGTGCAATGAGCATGTGCACTGAAGTACAATGCACCATCATGCCAAAAATGTAAATTGTCACTAATTTTCTTCTCGAAGAAAGCAAACCCCAGCCAGTATCAAGGCCCCACTGCAGTCAATTCAGTGGCTCAGCTGGCCAAACAAAGTGGGCTAGGGGAGTATGGGAGTGGTAGTCCACAAAGTAAATTTTTCTAGCTGGTAACTTTCTGCATCAAGCCTATAGATGGCCAAGGAGTCTCTGGCAATCCTGGATAAAAGAAGACATGCTCAGCACATGGCAGGCTAATGCACCTGCAGCAAAGGAAGCCAGGAGCCAATTCCGCAGTGGAAAGCCACTCGGGAATAAAGTCTTGGGCCAAATGACATCCAGGGAAGCTTCCAGTTGAGGCTAGAAAGAGCCTTTTTAGCTAATTAGGTTTCTGTTCTGCCATGCTCTTCCAGGCCTTCACAAAGTCCTGCTTTGTACTATGAAAGATATTTCTTCTTTTTGGAGGAATGGTGCTTCTAAAACAAATGGTGTTCAGGCATAGGATTAAGGGCTTATTCCACAGGTACGGCGCCGAGCACCAGATGTATGAGCAAGGAACTCTGTTGCCAATTCACCACTGCACCACAATTCAAGAGGGACATGGACAAGCCGGAGCATGTTCAGAGGAGGGTGAACAAAATGGTAAAGTGTCTGGAAACCATGCCCTATGAGGAGAGACTTTCATGCCTTTTGCGTATCTGTTTATGGCCATTCTGAGAAACAGATGTAAATGGAGCTAGAAGGCACTTATATCATCTCCAGTCCTTCATGATGCAGCAAACTAAAAATGTCCATAAACGTATCAGCAAAATGCAAACAATAAGCAGATGGAAGGAAGAAAGCATGCAAAGAGAGAAGCCCGTAATTCATAGAATAAATCCACAACGTTGGCACCTTCACCTTTCTGCAGCCCTATTACACTACCATGACAGATTGGCATCAAGAGATGAACCCAAAAAGTGTGGACAGGGTCTTGGCTGGGGCAGCTCCATTTCTCTTTGTTAGCCCAGTCTTTGTGCTAATGGTGTGTGAACGGATGTGGTGCTTCGTCTTTGTGAGTGGATCCGCACTTGGGAGCTGTAAAAGGGGGTATCACAGAACCTTCACTGCTAGAACCATTCATCTGTTGGGAATATTTATACAAATTGGGAATAAATAATTGTGAATATTCTTTCCATGTTGCTGTTGTTTTTTGTGAGGCTTCAAGTCATTTCTGACTTATGGTGACCCTAAGGCAAACCTATAACAAGGTGAGAATAAGGAACAAGCTTGTTTTCTGCTGCTCCAGAGACTGGGGCACATGGCACAATGGATGCAAACTACAGGAAAAGAGATGCCACATAAGGACTGTCCTTAAGAAGAGCTTTATGACTATAAGAGCTATTCAGCAATGGAAGATGCTGCTGTCTCAGAGGGTGGGGGATAAAATACAGAATGTGAAGTCGAAGGCTTTCATGGCCGGCATCCAT
>NW_024809013.1:0-3226 GCF_019175285.1 Sceloporus undulatus | reverse complement strand
ATTCCAGTAAAATTCAGAATGCCATGCTAAAACCAACCTATCAAAAAACGGGAACTGTTGGAAAGAAACACCCTCCTGGCCTTGCCATTTTGGATACCACCCTCTCGTTTCTATGCAGGAGTCTAATATAGTGGAAAAATCTAGGCTTCCACCACCATATGCAGGACCTATTTCATCAAAGGTCCCCCTGTAACTCTTTAATGCTTGTTTAGGTTTCTCTTTAATGACAACTCACCCTGGCTCCAGAAATTACAAATTCAATGTTTACAAAAGGTATGTTGGGTACCAAAGGCCCTCTAAAGCAACTTACTTCTTTTGAGAAACTGTGTATATACTAGTGATTTCTTGATGTAAAGTAAGCCCCAGTTACGGCCTCAAATTACTATGGGAATCTGATTTTGGGATTATAATTCCAGACTCTGGACTATAATATGGTTCAGATTCTCCTTCTCTGGAAATGGTGGTGGATGGAAGAATAAACATCCCTGAAAAACTGGGGGCAGATAAATGTCTAAATTTGGGGGTGGATTATCTTTGCTACCAATCAAAGAAAGAAAGTTACCCCAGTATAGAAGAAATATCTTGTCTCACACGCTGCATTTTGCTTCTCCAAATGGCAGCTGTTTATATGGATTTATTGGATTCAAGGTAACACCCAAGATGATGACATCAGAATATGAAGAAAAAGGTAGGATAGTTAGAGATATAGATATATTTATACGGACCAAATCTGCTAGACACCCCCTGCTAACTACCAAAAAAGTAACTTTCTGTACTCTAGAGATTACTTCCATTGTTCCCATCATCCCATTGTTCCTACAAATGCTTATAACAGTATGCAGAGTCTTCAGCCTAAGGTCCTTCTGCAGGAGCTGCTCAGAGCTCTCCCTGCCTCCTCAGTATCTGAAAATTGCTACAAAATGAAGAGGGAAATGGGTTCATTGATATCTCTGCAGCCTGAGTCTATGCATTTTGAACTGTCTTTTTGGCTTGCAGAAGATGTCTTTCCCTTTTTGAGCTGTATTCCTGGGCTTCATTTTCTTACGAGGAGACTTTCAAATGCAGGAAGTGCATCATTGGGGCATCAGGAAAATACACTCACACCCACACAACTACCCCCAACACACATATAGTCAATATGGCTGGGTGGTGATCAGAAGGAAAAAGAAAAAAAATGATGGAGAAAATGACAATTATATTGTTTACACTAATAGTAAACAAGCAACTATCCTGGAAAGAAGAATAAGTAGATGATAAGCACCTGTTATCTGGTACACATCTGGGTGGCAGCTTATTATCTCTAAAGTAGTACTGTGAGGAGACAGTATGTTTTGATGTGTTATGCAGAGACCACACTGCATCTTTCAGTATGAATCTTTCAAACGGATGAATCTTTCACCATACAGAGGACCATTTCAGTTTTTTAATACATGTTATATGCTAAGAAATGGTTGTCTCAATTAAAAACTTTGGTAGCAGAACTGATATTGTGCCCCATTTCAGCTGTCTTCTGCTTTGATTTCCCCTTGAAATTCTTTTTTTTCCAAAATAGCCACTTTTAAGTCAGTGTTAATGTTTCCTAGGAGAACGAAATGGTCTGGCATTGGTTTCTCTAGGTTGCTATTACTGATGTCAGGTTTGCATCTAGTTGTTGTTTTTTTTGGCCAGAAACTATCCTGTTTGTCCTGTGTAAAATGCACAGTTGTTTGCAGATGACCTGTCAGTGCTTTCTAAACTGTCTGACTCTGTTCTTCCTGATGTGCCAGAGACTAGTGCCATAACTATTTGTGCCAATTGGCTGCTACTATTGCGTTTTTTCCTGGAACCTTCCCAGGGGCCAGCAACTGAAGGCTTGTGGGCCTGATGTTGTGGATGATATTGTTAGGTCCTACAGTAGTATTGTTACAGTAGATGTGGTGACAGAAATGCAGTTGACACCTGCATTTGTAGCGGAATCTTGTCCCTTTGTTCATATCCATGATGACCTTGTTTAACACTGGGAGATTATTTGTACGTGGGCAGAACTCTACCACTTTTAGTAGTGATATGTATCTCTGTGTGTGTTTTTATTTTAGCTGAAAATCACACAGTAGGATTTGCCTGCTGAGGATAGCCCTGGAGTTTTGGAGTCCTGAACATTCATCTCAGATATGTTTGAAGGCTAGGCTGATTACAGTTGTGCATGTGTTTATACACCTTTGTCAGTTGTTCTACACATTTTGATGCCCTCTCCAAAAAGAAGAACTTGGCTGGAATTCAAGTATTCAAGCATTACAATACTGACTTTCACAAAATACAGATAGAGGGGCTGTGTTTTCAGTATGCTGGCCTCTAACACTAAACTGGCTCTTAACAGATTGCAGTTCATGGAAGATGGAAAGGAAAATTAAGGAGGAAAGGGAGCTTTTGAGTATGCGACAACTTACTTATCGCCACAGTCATTACCATTTTCACACCTGTGTAATAAAAAAGACAGACCTTCCACATTTATTTATTTATTGAATTTATACTCCGTCTTTCTCCCAAATGGGATTCAAAATAGTTTACAATAATTTAAACGCATACAACTAAAACTCTAATGTACAAAAGTTAAAAAGGAATTGAACATAACTTATTAAACATATGCTAGAAAACAGTTTTAAAAAATATATTCTCTTGCTGTTATTCCCCTTCTGAATAATCTGCCTTCCCATTTTCATGAAAATTTTCACTTTCCCATCAGCATATTCCCTCTATTCTGTTTCCCTATTGTTTTGCAATAAACGCTTGGGATGAAACTTTTATCTCTCTCTGTGTGTGTGTGTGTGTCTGCATGTCTCTGTGTCTTTCCAGAATGAATACATCTTTGTACACATTTGTTGCATTCATTTAACACTAGAGATTGAAAGAATATTCACAGTTGTTTCCTGACCAAATAATGGGTTTCGGAACACAATAACCTCCAAATGGATCAAGGAAAGTACTTTTAAATTATCAATATACAAACAAGTGCAATAATTTGTGCAAATAGTGGGTTTGTCAACCCTCAGGAGACCTACCACATTATCACACTGTACTCTTATAGTGCTGCTAGTCCACTTTAACTTCTCTGGTTGCCTCCTGTTGCATTCTGGGATTGCTATTTCAGTGAGGTCTAAGGCTCTCTGGCTAGGAATTCTAAATGCCCTCCTTAAACTGCAAATCCCAGAATGCAACAGGAGGCACCCAAAGCAATTAAAGTGGAATA
>NW_024809012.1:0-3226 GCF_019175285.1 Sceloporus undulatus | reverse complement strand
TCATACTAAAATAATAAGGGTGAATAAACAGTTGTTCCTTGATATCCGCGAACTTGTCATCTGCAGGGGTGAGTATCTGCAGATGACAAGCCTCTGATGTTGCCAGTGGCGGCATGTGCACATGGCCACACTGCCATTAGGGGCAACGGGACTGGCAGCAGTGGCAGATCCAGGGTGTGGCAGCTCCAGCCAGGAAGACAGACACATTGACCCCTACCCCAGTCCTTGGTCCTGGTGCTAGGCATGGTGAGGGGGGAAATCTGGTCAGGGTAGTGGCTGCGAATTCCTTGGTCCCCATCCTGACAGAGAGCTCGAAGGAAAGAAGGAAGGCAGGCAGGCAGGAAGGAAGCCCTGCCTGCCACCCTCACCACCACCACCGCTTTCCTTGGCAACCCCTTCCTCTGCCCCCCTGCCAGTCTCTTCCACTGAGACTGGCCAAAGGAAGGGGGTTGCACCCTACGCCCCGCCCCCACTGGAGATCACGGAGGTGCAGGGAAGGGGCTTCCAGGGTACAGTGTCACCTGGAGGGGAGCAGAGAAATCAAGGTTCCCCCTTCCAGACACATGTTACACAGACACCATTTTAAATGCATCAGTCCATCCAGCATGAGAAAATAGGAGTAATGTCTCTGTCTTCTAAAAGAAACAAAGGTGGGCAATAAATTGTAGCTGCTTTTTTCAGATAGATAGACCCATCATTTCTTCTCCACACCAGTCTGCACTACTAGGTGTAATCTTACACCCACCAGTGACTACAACCTCTATGTTGAGACTGAGTTTAATATTATAATGATAATAACTTTATTACAGCCATTTGGCCAGCACAAGTTTAATATTAAATTTTAATCCTGTGGCTAAAAGAACGAGCTAAATTTGGACATCTATCCTTCTTGTTCTCCATTCCACCCCACTTTTTTAAAGCTCCCAGCCTCATGAAGAGTTCTGCAGGGCTTGAGAGTTTGTACAATTTTTCAGGATTTTAATCTGCCTAAAGCATTGCCAGATGTGGATTTTGGTTTTACTTTATTCTGATGGATCAGTATAGCCACTTTAGTATCTGTATCTTCAAAGAACATGGCTGCCTTCAGTGTTTTTAAAGTACTTGTCTAAAATAATGGAAAATATATTGAAAATTTTATGTACCAGTTAATTGATCAAAATGATTACTGTAACTGATTTACTAAGCACTGAAACCCTTATTTATATTGGCCTAAATTGTCATAAGGAACAGAGTTCTAGTGGAACAAGGTGCCATACTATATATTCCAATATAGAACTAATCCCAGTGTCACCTTGAGAGAGGGAGCTGGAAGTGACAAATTCTCAACTGTTTCCAAAACACTAGATGGGTGGTTGGGCTTACTTTGCATTTTTGTTTCTTCTAAGGCCTAGTTAAAACATACTGAAATCAGTGCAGGAAATTCACAATGCCAAATTTGTTGGGTGACATTTGGGCGCTCCCAGCCAACGTGAGTACAAAAAGCTTCCCTTGCATGATATAAAGGTACATGCATGCATACATTTTTCAGTTTGGTGGCCCTTCAAATACACACCTTATTTAGTATAAAAGGCACATGGGACAGAAGCAGGTGAATGTTGTTGCATATTATAAAGTGAAGTGTGCAGAAATCCATTCATATAAAGTTCTGACTTAAGAAAGATACACTTGTCAACTTCTTGCCCTTAGCTCTCATGCAGGACACCTTTACTCATTCAGCACCTTCACATGGGAGAAGGGGACGGAAGGACCATAGTTCTGTCCTCATTCTAATGTTATTCACGTCATGAGCAATATAGGTTTTTGGGAAAGGGACCAGCAATGTGGTCCTGCCACTGCCTTTGCCATTTATAGCTTCTATATGTAGAGAACATGTAGTGCATGGGACATCTTGCCTACCCTGGGAGCCCCTTAGTTGATGAGAGGGCTTTGCCTTCAATTGATCCTAAAGCAGTGATGGAGAACCTTTTACAGACCGAGTGTCCAAACTGCAACCTGGACCCCACTTATTTATTGCAAAATGCCACGTCCCTCTGGCTTTCTAGTAAGAAACTCTGGCAAACTCTGTCCTAGGGCAATAGCATGTGTGCCCACAGAGAGGGCTCTGAGTGCCACCTCTGGCACGCGTGCCATAGGTTCGCCATCACTGTCCTAAAGCACTTCTGGCCCTGGACCACACTGATTCAGTGTTCAGTGAGAGCTGCTACCAATGGGAGTACCACCAGCAGTCATGTGTACCTGGAGAGATCTATTCTGGCTTTCTGGTATTTAGAAGTGGAGTTGTCTTTGCCTCATTTTCACCAATAGATGGTCTTGTACACTGCCTCCTAGCCCTCACATGCCAACTAATTTGAAAATTAGGAATTATTGCTCAGCCTACTTCTGAAGTCTGGCAGTGCATTTATTTATTTATTTATTTATTTATTTATTTATTTATTTAAATTCCATGGGGAGAAGGTAGTTTGAGACAATCTGTGGAAAATCATGACAGATAATATAGGTCCAAATTATTAGCTTGCATATGTAATGTGCAGGTTGAGCAATGGGATTTTCTTTTCTTTTTCCTCACCATTTCTTACTAAAATGAATATACACTCATTTCAGTCATACATTCTAGGAAAGACTTTTAGTCATATATTCTAAGAAGGACTCCATTATTAAATTTCCAGATAAAATGAATCTTGGCAGAATGAAACTTTGACTTCAGTTCTTGTTTTCCATAATACATGCTTTCACTTAGCAATATCTTGAGTTTTGCTTCCATACTGTTTACATTAAAATTCTTTAAATTCTATGTTGGTGTTTCAATCTGTTCGTAATTCAACTGGAAAAATATTCGGAATTCTTCTCATAAATGGCAAAACTGATCTTGCCATAGGATCTATGTAGATGATTTTTCCCCCAAATAAAACTTGCACAAATGTTTCCAAATCTAAGTAGACCGTAGCCAAATATCTTCTTTTCCCCTGCTAAAGGATTCCATTCTCTACAGCTAGTATCTTCTGTCTTCCAGAAATAATATTCATTACAGTATTGGATTCTTTTGTAATAGCAGCAGACAATATAGCAGTAATGCAGAAAATGCATATCGTCAAAATAGCCTATAAATGAACTGTTCCTGACCCATGTATTGTGATCCTTTGGTTAAAAACTGAAGTCATTATTTCAAGTGTAATTGTTTGTGTAGGGCTGCATCAGATTGTTAAGGATCATTTCTCAGTCATTCAGA
>NW_024809011.1:0-3226 GCF_019175285.1 Sceloporus undulatus | reverse complement strand
ATCATTGCATGACCTTAGCATCACCATGGGAGAGGTGCAGAGAGAGAGAGATGGTCATGTCCTGCCTCTGAGGCTGAGAGAATGTGACCCTCACAAAAGAGAATGTGGGAGAATGAGGATCTGCTGAACTTTTCCCCTGCCATTCATTCGCTTCTCCTTTTGTCTCTTGTCCCTTTAGATTGCAAGCCTGAGGGCATGGAAATATCTAGTAATTTGTAAGCTGCTCTGATAGCCTTTTGGCTGAAGAAGAGCTGGGCATAAATTATTATTATTATTTGACATCCCCCTTTGACATCCCCACCTCCTTCTTCTCTTTTGTGAGAATTTGAATGGCAGAGCATGATGTAAAGTGGAGAAGGCTCCCTCCTTTTGTTCTGTTTTGTTTTTCACACTAACAAAGGAAATAGCCCCTGGTAAAAGCCAGGATGAATGATAGCTTTTCTTATGCAAAATACCCAAGTCCTGGAGGTCGAATTTGTCAGCTCAAAATTTCTCTCTTCCCTTCATTTTGAAATTATTAAAAATAAAATTCTTACTCATTGATCGAGAATTACTCAGAATTTCTCCTCTCCTACATGTTAGAGAATTTGTCGAAACTGGCATTTTTCTCCTAATTTTCGAATTTTGGAGAATATTCTTTACATCCCTAGCCATCGCATCTATCTGAGCCAACGTCTGGAGTGACAGATCCATGATCACCCCCAAACTGCAAACACAGTCCTTTAGGGGAAGTGTGACCCTGTCCACAGATGGACCACAGGTGAGAAACCTCCATATCTGGATTAGGATCTCCAACCACAAGCAGCTCCATCTCATCTGGATTCAGCTTCATTCTGTTTTTCCTCACCCAGCCCATTACTTTCTCAAGATATTCATGCAGAGGGGAGTTGCCTTCCTTAGTTGACACTGAGGTCTGGGGCATGAAGAGGTATAGTTGGGTGTCATCAGCGTACTGATAGCACCCCACTCCATGCCTCCAGATGATCTCTTCCAGCAGTTTCATGTTGATGTTAAACAGTATTTGGGACAGGATGGCACCCTGGAGAATACCAGATTTAATCTCCTTCTTAGAGGACCAACTGTCCCCAAGCATCACCATCTGGAATCTACTCAAGAGATAGGACCAGAACCACTGCAGTGCAGTGCCCCCAATCCCCAATTCCCCCAGCCGTTCCAGAAGGATACCATGATTGATGGTAGTGAAAGCCACTGAGAGGTCCAAAAACACCAGCAGAGTCACACTTTCCCATCAGTACTCAAGCGGAGATCATCTACTAAGGTGACTGTAGCAGTCTCAACTCCGTATCCGGTCCTGAAGCCAGTTTGAAATGGGTCTAGACAATCTGTTTCATCCAAGACCTCTTGGAGTCGAAGAGCAACTGCCCTCTCAACCACCTTGTTTAGAAATGAAAGAGGGGAGACTGGTCTGTAATGGTTCATGTCCAAGGGATCTAGGGAGGGCTTTTTCAGAAGTGGCCGTGCCCCCGCTTCTTTTAAGCAAGATGGAAAATAGCCCTCCCTAAGGGCCTGAACAGACAGGCCAAAATAAAGCTGCTTCGGAACACTTTGGAGGTATGCTGTTTAAATGCTACATGCGTCCTAAGATACCAGAAGCCACACCAAAGCCATGCTCCAGTCCTAAGGACTGGAGGGCAGCTTTGGTGCAGCTTCTGGCCTCTTAAGGGACATGTGTCATTTAAACAGCATAACTCCAAAGTGACCCGAAGCAGCTTTATTTTGGCCTGTTTGTTCAGGCTATGAGATGCATATATGATATATCTCAGGTGTCCTCAGTGCATCTCTTCCTTGGAGGACCAGCCATGAAGGGCAAGGGTCGAGAGGGCAAGTCTTCTTCACACTTCCGAGGAGCTTGTCCATGTCCTCAGTACTCATAGATTCAATGATCCAGTATGATCGTATTCACGGAGTCACTGTACACCTCACCTATACCCTCTGCAATGATGCCGGTGTCCAAGTCGGCTCTTATCTGAGAGATTTTATCTGCAAAATGGTCAATTAAAGTGTCACAGTGAGCTGTGGAAGGCTCTAATAATGGGTTCTGGGGGGAAGGAGCCTGAATCAGGTCCCAGATGTCCCCCTCCCCTCGACTTCAGCACTACCTTTATGCTTTCCTTTCCTTGGCACTTTCCCTCCTTATCCTCCTTTAACCTACATCCCTTCAAAGGGATCCAAGACCCTTTCTCCATGTTTCCACAATGGGGGAAGGGAATCTTTCTGGGGCCATAGCTGCTGGTCCTCCTCCACAGGGATGTTGTGAAGGACAAGGTATATATTTGTGTGGAGGATGCCTAATCTGGATCCTGGGAGCATCTAGACCTAGTTCCCAGGTTGTTGGAGGGGGGTTCCCCTATCTTCAGAAGGGACGTTGGGTCCCTCCGTCTCCTTGCTCTTGGCTTTGGCCTAAACCTGGGCTCTTCTCTTCCCCCCAGACAGTGCCCTCTCCCCCCAAGAACTGACAGAAAACTCCTCCCTCATGAAAAATGTTGTTTCCAATGCTATCCTGTGTGATGCTATTTATTTGGCACAAAAATCTCCTCCAAATGAGGCCTAAGAAGGGAGGCTCTCTCCGCTGCCCACTACCCTTCCAGGTGGGAGGGGGATCCTCAAAGCCCTTTTTACCTATGGATCCCCCTCCCCTCCCCTCCATGGCCATGCCCTCTTTTCCCATAATAACACCCAAGTACCTGGGCCCCCAAGGAATACCCAGAGGAGGGGGCAGGGAAGGAGAGAGAGAGAGGAGACCTGGCAGGCCCCCTGCCTTTCTTGGGGGGGGGAGAAGAGGGGTTTACTTCGTTCTTACAACACTACCCCCCCGAAGACCCTCCAGCCAATCCTCTGAACGAATGAGGACTCTCCTTCATGTCTCTCCTTCAGAGCAGGCTGTGAGGTCAGCGGGTTCAGGGGCTGTGTAAGCACATTTGCCACAAAGGCCCCTCCTGAGCATGCACAGGAATAGCAACGCCCTTGCTGCTGCTGTTTATTCCACAGTCGGCCTTTGGAAAAAAGGAAGGAGTACTCCCTCCCTCCCTCCCTTCCTCCCTTCCTTCCGGAATGGAGCCCAAGCTGAGGAGCTGGACTCAGGACGGAAAGGTTGGGAAGACACAACTTTGTACATATAGCTCTCTCTCTCTGTCTCTGTCTGTGTGTGTGTGTGTGTGTGTGTGTGTACGTTTGTGTGTGTGTGTGCGTGTTTGCCTCTCTTTTT
>NW_024809010.1:0-3227 GCF_019175285.1 Sceloporus undulatus | reverse complement strand
GGGGGTTGGACTGGATGGCCCTTGCGGTCTCTTCCAACTCTACGATTCTATGATTCTATGAGATGCAGACGTAAATCCTATGGAAAGCTTCCCCGTACTCCTTTAGAGTTTCAGGTGGAGCAGAAGCGGGAGGAGGCTGTAGACCACCTCTTTTCTCAGGAGGGCCTTGTTGGCTTCCTTCACTCTTGTAACCAGCTCCCTAATGAGGGCAGAGGCTCCGGGGCTGGATAATGTGAGTGGCTCAAGGCTTCAGAGAGAGGGGCCTCCTCCTCCACTCCTTTCCTGGAGATGAGATGAGGAGGTGACCCCTTCCAGAGGTGAGGTTCAGTTTCCTGCTTGCAGGGATGACCAATGTGCTTTCAGGGAATGGGGAGGAATTGGTCTGGGGAAGAAAGAGGCTCTGACTGGACTTGCCATGGCGGTGGTGCTGCCCTGATCCTTGAAGGAGAACATCAGAAGGGACAGGCTGTAGGCCACCTCCTTCTTCAGAGCCTTGTGTCCTGGCGTTCATCATTAGCTGTGGAACCCTGGGACTTGTAGGCCTGTTACAGACAGCCAAAATAAAGCTGCTTCAAGTCACAGTGGAGGTATGGTGTTTCAATGATGCATTAGCTGTCCAAACAAAGTGAAGGCACTGGCTTTCTTGGAGAGAAGTGCATGGCAGGAAATTAAGAAGTAATACATGCCAGGTCACACGTGTGGGAGCCACGCTATCCGCTGGAACACAAGGAGATGCCTTCATTCATCAGGAGATTCCACCAGTGAGTGCTGGAGAGTCCCTTCAGGGGGCCTCAGGGAGGGCAGTGGCCCCAGGGCTGGTGACTGTGAGTGGCTTAAGGCTTTGGAGAGGGGCCTTCACTCCTTTCCTGGAGATGAGATGAGGAAATGACCCTTTCCAGAGGTGAAGCCATCCCTGCTTCCTGCCTGCAGGGATGGCCAATGGGCTTTTGGCGGATGAGGGGGAGTGGGTCTGGGAAGAAAGAGGCTCTGGCTGGACTTGAAATGACAGGGCTGGGGAGTGAGAGTGGTTCAAGGCACCCTGCCCTTTGGTCTGCCTGCCCTGGCCCCTCTCCAATGTGGAAAGACTCTCTGGGGGATGGTTCCTCCCACGCCTGTGTTCAAGACAAAGGCCGAAACTGTAGTATCACCCCAATGACCGCAAAGTGCTCCATTATCTGTTTTTCAAACCAGTATATTATTAGTATTACTATTATTATTAAAATACATATCAAGAATGGGCAAGTCTGCAGTACTGCAGCCAGTTTACCAGCATTTTCCTGATCTAAGGAAACCTTCTGTTCACAATGTTTGGAAGGAATTAGATGTAAGTTAACAGCCAAGATGTCAGTGTTTGGGGTTTGTTTGTTTTTCACATTTCCCCTTATTTTTTCCTGTTACATTGTCTTTCTCCGTTCCTTTAAATTACCTGTTTTTTATCTGTAGAATTTGCAATATAAAATTCATTAGCTACTTCAGGACTCAAATCATGTATTTGATTAAAATTAATATGTCAAATCAATGAACCACTTTGCACTAACTTATTTAATTCTAAGGTCCAAAACACACTGTGGAAATAATCCAGTTTAAGAGCAGTTTAACTGCCATACCTTGGTGCAAGGGAATTCTGGGAAATGTAGTTTTGTGAGACATTTAGCCTTCTTTGTCACAGAGCTCTGGTGCCACAATAAACTACAATTCCCAAGATTTCCTAGCACTGAGCCAGTGCAGTGGCCTCAAACTGCAAAATCACACTTCTTGCTAAACAAGGCTTATCCCTCTTGCCAACCTCGATGCCCTCTCCTCAGTTTTCTTTCATAGCTTTGTCAGTTGTCCAGGACAACAATCCTACATTTATCTAATCTGAGCACTACTTTTTGCCCTCCAACTGTCCCAGTTTGGCAGGAACAGTCCTTGATCCAGACACTATACTTCTATTGATGCAGCCTAAAATCGCATTCAGGGGCCACAGCCAGCATGGCCTGAGGGACCTCCTCCTGCCGCCAACTCAGCTGTCTTGGATGGTGGCTTCTGGTCATTTAGGGTCCAAAATGTCCAGAGTGCCAAAGGTTCCCTGCTCCATTTAGAGCCCTTCAGCAACCTAGAAAGAAGCTCTTGCAAAGGTGCTACTAGATGCTTTTGCATTTTAATGCAAGTGGACAATATACAGTTATGTTTATTTTGCAGAGAAACATATGAGACGGTGAACTGAAGCCTATGCTTCCATTTGGTATTTGGAGAAGGCCCACAGTGCCTTAGGGCTGTTCTGAAAGCCCTGCAGCGCCACCTTCCACCGCTGGTGGCGCCCTCGAGCACCGCCTTCTTCTTCCAGCTCTTGCGCGCCCTCTGCGGGACGCACTGGGGAATTTCCCGGCGTTTGGGCGGCAGTACCGGCGCTGGCCAGCAGGAGCCGCCACAGAGAGAGCGGTTTTCGCGGAGGAAGAAGCTGCAGGTCTCTGAAAAGAAGCCCTTCTGTCTGGGGAAAAGCATAGCCACCAATGGCAGCGTAAAAGTGTAGGTTCCTGATTCCAAGGGGGTCTTTTCCACTTAAAACTGTAAGGAGAGTCCAAAGACAAAAGACCACTGGAAGGATTTTGTATAGGAAGATCATCATCTTCAGCACCATCATCAAAACTGATTTTATGGCTGTGGGGGATCCCATCCAACAGAATCGAAACTGTTGAAACTTTCTCTTTGGACCGCAAGTCCCAGAATCCCCGAGTGGGTATTCCTCCCCACATACACACATCTCCAAATTCTACCTTTCAATATCTACGCTCCGACTGTGAGGTTGGTTAGTCCAAAGTCTAGCAGAACTCGGGTCTGAGTTGGACTGCAACTCCCAGAATCCCTGACTAGAGATTCCTCTCTCCCCACCTTCCCCAAAACCCATCTTTCCAGACTCCGACTCTCAAGTGGATGTTCGTTCTTGGCATATCTAGGCTCTCTATGTCTGCCTGCAGAGAAGAGAAGGACCAGGAGGGACCCAGGGATGGTGAGGGAGCCCCATGGGCCTCCCAGTCCTCCTGTGGCCCCTTCCTTCCAGGGGTTCCAGGGACCCTCCTCTTCCTCTCTGCCAAGGAAGGAAGGAGGGAGGGAAGGAATAATAATAATAATAATAATAATAATAATAATAATAATAATAATACAGTAGATTGTATTTTTATCCCGCTTTTCCGCGATGATTAAATTTCAACATAAAATACATATCAATAAAAACAATGTAAAAA
>NW_024809009.1:0-3228 GCF_019175285.1 Sceloporus undulatus | reverse complement strand
TTACTTTCGAGATTTCAGCGACAGTGCATTTCCGATATCACTTTATATGCAATTGCATGTGATAATCATTCATGCAATTACTTGCCATTTCCTCTTCATTTACAAGATGCTTTAAATGTGCTTTAGTCTCTCTTTAATGTCGATATCAACACCAGCATGATAAACTCCATAGACCTGTTAGTCTGGAATACCAGTATGCAAAGAAATATGGTAACCCCTTTGAGACAAACTGTTCAAAAGAAGTGGTAGCATAACCTTTCATAGTCTTGGTCTACTACCTCAGATGAATGAACTGGTGCCCAAGAAGGACCTTTGTAATCAGACTATATGAATAACTATAGAAATTCAAAACTTGAGGGAATGGTGATAAAGCAACAAGTTCAATTTTAACTATGATAATTGTGTGACAAAGGCAGGGGGAAAGATGTTGGCTAAGGCCAGGGTGTGTGGATGAGCATATGAAGGGAGCACTGGTAGTGCAGTGGTTAAATGTTGGCATGGCAGCTTCTCACATTCACGGGGCTCCAAAGTCAACTCAGCCTTGTATCCTTCCATAGGTCACTAAAATGAGTACCTAGATTGTTGGGGGCAATTAGCTTACACATTGTGAACTGTTTAGTGAATGCTTAAGTGCACGTATGAGCGGTATAGAAATATACTTGCTACCTCTTGCTTGCCTGCTATTGCTATTGCTATTGCTATTGCTATTGCTATTGCTATGAATGGTAGAGGGATTTTGGAATGTGGTAATTGCAGGCTGGGAACCAGAAAGGAGCTGTGTTAAACTGGCTAAGAGCATCCTAGGGGCAAAACAAACTGGCAGTAAGCCACGGCTTGGGGGCAGCATGGGGGCATGGTGTTTAGATGACACCTCCCCAGATGCTGCCCCCAAGCCGGTGTCACACCACCCGTCCGCCCAGATGGCAGACAGTGTTGGGGCATTCCAGCAGCATGCATTCAGATGCCACATGCTGCAGGAGCAAAGAAGAGCCGCTGCTGCAGAGGAAAAGACTGCTTTTTTTCCACTCCCAAAACACCCAATTGGGACAATGGCATGTGGTTGCCACAGCCCTGATCCAGCACTCAAGGGGGAGGCATCAAGCCACCACTTTAGGGCCGTCTGTACTGGCCCCTAATGAGGCTGGGTGTTAACCAATGTTCTAATATGTATAGCGTGCCAGAAAGACACAAACTCCAATCCATCAACAGTGGCTGAACAAAAACAATGGCTTCCAAGTCCAAGTCTACAAAAGCTTATGGGATAATTTCTTGCACGGTTAGTCTCAAAGATGCTAAAAGATCCCTTTACATCTTGGCTTTAAGTTAGGGATCAGCTGGGAATGAAAGTTAACTCATATAAATCTTTTTAACTTTTCTGCACTTTTTCTTCTAGCTTAATATGTCTTATTATCGCATAACCTGCTCTGGTGTATTGTTGTTTAACATATCAATCAACACCTTTTCCTCCTTCTTTTTTCCTGTGCCCAGTTATCACATAGTATCCTTTTTTGTGAGACTTCATGTTGATGCAACAATCACATTACAACCCAGTGGCATCCAGATGTTTGTCACTAACAGTAGCTCCTGCCTGGTTGGCTAGTGGTTAGAGATGTGGGAGCTGCCTAATTCTGTCCTACAGATTAAACTGTGCTGAAACCTTTAGTCCCAACAGTGGCTACTCAAGCAATATATGGCGGAAAGTGGCTAAAGTTTTAGCAGCCAATTTAGCAGTCAGCTTTGCAAACCCTTTTAAAGTTGTTACTTTATTTTGATTCTGTGTGAAGTATGTTGTGTCTTCTCTTGTTGTTCATTAAAATGCTTTGCTATGTATCATTTTCTTATCAAAAACCTGTACCCTAAAAAATAAAGTTACTATATAATTTCCCCTGCCTTTCTAACTCTCACCATGGTAATTCTCCACTTACCTTTCTAGCTTCTTGCAATAGAAGTCAACACACCTGAGAAGTTTAGTTCAACAGCTGATATTGTGATCCGTCTATTGGATACCAATGATAATGTCCCCAAATTTTCCTCTGATTACTACATCGCTAGGATTCCAGAGAATTCTCCTGGTGGATCCAATGTAGTGGCTGTAACAGTAAGTTTTATTCCATGATACTCATGCTCATTCATCAATCGACTTGCTCTTAGTTCATTACTATCTCAGTTTCTGTCATTATTAGGGATGAGAAAAAATGAAATGTTCAAAAACTAGACTTGTCAAATATCAGGAAATCTTGGTGAGGAGAATCCTAGAAGGGTGAGAAGTCACAGTTTGGGATTTATTCTATACATACACGCGCGCGCGCGCGCGCGCACACACACACACACACACACACACACACACACACACACACATATATATAGCATGTGGGGGGTTTTGCACAGAAAACAGCATTTTCTGTAAATAAAATTACTTTTCTGCACAGATAATATTATTTCCTGCACAGGAAATGTGATTTTGACACACAGAAAATCCCATTTTCTGTCTGAAACCCCACAATAATGTTTTTAAAAATAGTAATTCCCAATGATAGTCTTTGAAAATGGCAGTTTTCAACAATTTTCTTGCAGCAAAGAGAAAAGAGGCAAATTATTCATTCTTGCTTTGAAAAATAAAATTTACAAAGATTTACATTTGTTGTTGATTTTGTTGGTAAGTTCCCTTGAGTCAACCCTGATTCATGGTGACCCTGTGTAGGTGAGATCTCTAAGATCCCCTGTCCTTCACTGGTCTGCTGAGATCCTGTAAACTCAGGCCTATGATCTCCCTGACTGAGTCTAGCCATCTGGTGTGTGGTCTTCCTCTCTTCCTGCTTCCCTCCACCTTTCCTAACATTATGGTATTTTCTAATGAGTCATGCCTTCTCATGATGTGGCCAAAGTATGACAGTCTCAGTTTGCTCATCTTGGCTTCCAGGGAAAGTTCAGGCTTGATCTGTTTGAGGACACATTTGTTTTTCTTTTTGTTTGTCCACAGTATCCACAGCACTCTTTTCCAACACGACTTTTCGAGTTAATTTTCGTCTTATGTGCTTTCTTCGCTGTCCAGCTCTGACATCTGTACATGGTGATGGGAATACGATCGCTTGGACAATTCTAACTTTAGTGCTCAGTTGTATATCTTTCATCTTTAGGATCTTGTCTATTTTTTTCATAGCTGCTATTCCCATTCCTAGACTTTTTCTGATAACTTGACTGTAGTCTCCATGATAATCAATGTAAGAT
>NW_024809008.1:0-3228 GCF_019175285.1 Sceloporus undulatus | reverse complement strand
TATTATTATTATTATTATTATTATTATTATTATTATTATTATTATTAGAAGCCCCTGGTCACACACAGAAGGGAAGGTGGACGACAGCCAAAACCAGAGACGTTATCCTGCTCAGGACAATTTGACATATACCAATAACACTCAACTAAATAATGTAGAGTCCATCTTGGGGGATGAAATAAACAAACCAAAAAATTACATGGAATGTGAAAAGTGTTTGAGTCGGCCTGAAGAACAATGTTCAAATCCATGCCTTTTTCTTGAGCCAGAATCCCCCAGGTATGGCCAGCCCACCCAAATTCTTCATACTTTCCTAAACAGGTTGGCGTTTTCTCAATGCAATTCAGCACAAGCCCACTGCCCCCTTAATTCCCAGAGAGGACATCTCTTGACTAACATCTAGGCAAGTACCTGCAGGTCCTTCTCCTTCCTCGGAGTTGTGGTCAAAGAGGTCTTCTCCTCCTTCCAAATAGGTGATGAGATCTGGTTTGGGATATTCTGCAAAAGAAAATAGAGAGAGAATAGTTAGTACTATGCAAAAATACTTAGGCATTGTTGTTGCTGGCATTGTTGTTACTATTATCATTGTTTTGTTTAGTTATGTCCTGCCTTTCTCCCTGTATAGGGACTCAAGTGGAGAAGAGCAAATTGAAAATGTTCCCTGTACGGCATCCCAAAGGTGCTCCCTCATATTCGGGATTAGCCAGTCTGCTGCCTGATTTCTTCCATGGCACCAAGAAAAACAGGGAAGGTGCTTCAGAACTGGTCCTGACATGAAGCAAGGCCATCCCAGGAGGCAGATGCGGAGTAAAGAGATCCGGGGGACAGGTGTGGGTCTGGGTTGCACTAACCCTATTCCCAATTCCTTATGGGATATATAGACTTCCCCCTTGATGATTTCTTCTTGTTTTGCCAACCTCAGACACAAGGGAAGCTCATGAGAGACAGATGGGAAGCAGAACCGGGAAAATAAGGTAGTGCTTAGAATATTGAATGGGCTGAGAAGGCACCCCTCTTTGCCAACCCTCCGCTGGACTTTGTGAAGCAATAAATCTGGGGTCTATTTGGCTTGTGAGTCTTAGACTAACTGCAACAGAAGACATAACAGACCTGAATGTTGCCTCACTGGTGACTGGACAATAAAGGGGAAAATCCCTTTTTTGGACATGTCCAAAGCAAAAGGAATGAAGAGAAAGAAGAAGGCAATGGAAGGGCCACTGCATAGAGAACATGGTGAAATGCTAACAAGGGACAGAGAAATGGCAAAATTGCTCAACACCTTCTTTGTTTTCTGTCTTTTCACAAAAGAAAAAGGGTGCTGAATCTGAGGAAAATGGAGCAGCAGACAGAAGAGGGGAAACACAGCACAGAATAAGTAAAGACGTAGTGCAGGAATACTTGCTTAAAAGGGACAAAGGAACTTAAACTGAACTGGGTTGCTACTTAGGAAAAATTGCATGGTTCTTCCAAAGGAAGATCAAAGGAACATATAACATGGTTTTTCCAAAGGAAGACAGATAGCAACCATAATATCTAACAGATGTGCTTTTAATACATGAAAAGTTAAGAAAGATGAGAAAGATTTGTATTTCCCCAAGGAATAATTTCGGGGGGGGGGGGGGGGAGAAAAGTATTTCTAGGCCCCAGTGGGTGGCAGAGAGATGTCCACAAAAGCGCAAGGACCTACAAAGGACTCCTGTTGAGCCAAGTCCCTCTCTGCTGGGAGGAGGGGGAGTCTCCCAAAATGGCCGAAAGGGGAGTCTGAGACTTTTGCTTTCTGATGGGACATTTTATTAAATATAATGTGAGGAAAATGAAAAATTTCATGTCCACACTTGGTTCCTCCATCTCTAAGGTAATAATAATAATAATAATAATAATAATAATAATTTATTTATTTATTTATATCCCGCCTCTCTGTGCAACACAACCGAGTTGGCTTACATGTTAAAATATACAATCCCATATCCCAATACCCACCCCCAATACAATTAAACAGTTTACAGATTAAAACATACCTTTAAATAATAAACAAATCAAAAAAGGCTGTAGGATAAATCAGGGAACAACAGGTTCAACTTGTTTGGTGGCTGGTTATCTATTTGGGAAAGGCCTGCCGGAAGAGATCCATCTTAACAGCTTTTTAACAGCTGTTTAAAGTGGTAATGTGACAAATCTCCTCTGGCAGGCCATTCCATAATCTGGGAGCAGTTGCTGAAAAGGTCCTCTGGGCAGTTGTAGACAGCCTAGTTTTATGGGTTGCAACAGATTCGTACCAGAGGACCTGACTGCGTGGGGAGGATTATACAGAAGGAGATGGTCCTGAAGATAGATTGGGCCCAAGCCATTTAGGGCTTTAAAGGTCATAATAACCAACACCTTGTACTGCGCCCGGAAAGTAATGGGCAGCTAGTGGAGCGATCTTAAGATCAGTGTAATATGGTCTCTCCTAGTTATACCTGAGACTGGCTTGGCTGCCATGTTCTGTACTAACTGAAGCTTCTAAACTAAGCACAAGGGCAACCCCATGTAGAGTGCATTACAGAAATCAAGGCAAGGTATCTCAATAGGTAGAATAAAATACTCCAAATTCCCCCAAAATCCCAGACACTTCTGGTCCTGAACATTTGGGATACCAAGGTAGACTGAACTTGTAAGACCGACATGGGACTGAGAGGGGCCAGAGGGAGAAGGCCATGGAGGAGAGAGGAAGGGGTCTTGGGGGGTCCCCCTCTTTCTTTCGCTCTTGGGGGTCAGTTACCTTTCTCTAAGGCCAACCTGGGACTGAGAGAAGCCAGAGGGAGATGGCCATGGGGGAGAGAGGAAGGGTCTTGGGGGTCCCCCTCTTTCTTTTTCTCTCTCTTGGGGGTCAGTTCCCTTTCTCTAAGGCCAACTTGGGACTGAGAGGGGTCAGAGGGAGAAGGACATGGGGCAGAGAGGAAGGGGTCTTGGGGGTCCCCCTCTTTCTCTTTCTCTTGTGGGTCAGTTCCCTTTCTCTAAGGCCAGACTGGGACTGAGAAGGGCCAGAGGGAGATGGCCATGGGGGAGAGAGGAAGGGGTCTTGGGGGTCCCCCTCTTTCTTTTGCTCTTGGGGGCCAGTTACCTTTCTCTAAGGCCAATCTGGGACTGAGAAGGGCCAGAGAGGAGGGAGGTCTTGGAGTGCCTCCTTTTTTTCTTTCAGGGGTCGGTTACCTTTCTGCAGCTGATGGTGTTTCTCCATCTTCCCCC
>NW_024809007.1:0-3228 GCF_019175285.1 Sceloporus undulatus | reverse complement strand
CATAAGCATACTTGTCACATAGCTTGGAAAAGTTCCATGGGGGGAGGAGGAGGAGGAGGAAGAATTCCCCCTTCCACCTCTGAGCTAATATTTTAGGCATTTTTGTGCACTTTTAAAATGGCATGAGAAAAAAGAAAACCTAAGTGCCGACTATGCAGAGACAGAGGAGAAGGACCCTCTAGAATCAAACCAGCTTAAAATGTGCCTCAGCCAGTCGGTTCCCAGGGCTCCAAATGCAATTAGGGGGGCAAGAAGTTGTGTCCCAAGAGCAATGAGAATGCCACAAAGGAGGCAGGGGGGAGTATTCATTTCTCTGGAGTGAAGAAGCACAGAGGGACTGAGTGCAGCTCAAGGTGAGAGCTGTGCTGCTGCCACCAGAACACATGAGGGATGGGCGCTGTTTGAGGGCTACGAGAATGGCTTAGGATCAGAGAGTTGCAGGAGACAACAAAGGCCATTCAGTCCAACCCCCTTGCCATACAGGAACACACAATCAAAACACTCTTGACAGGGGACTGTCCAGCCTCTGCTTAAAAATAAGAAATGACCAAAGGAGACTCCACCACAGCCCAAGGGACTGTTGAACAGCTCTCATTGTCAAGAAGTTCCTCCTAAAGCTGAGGTCGAATCTGTTTTCCTGTACATTGCATCCATTGCTGTGGGTCCTAGGTTCTGGAGCAGCAGAAAAAAAGCTTGCTCCAGCATCAATATGACACTCCTTCAATTATTTAAACAGGGCTATCATATCACCTCTTAACCTTCTCTTCCCCAGGCTAAACATACCCAGCTTTCTAAGTCTCTCCTCATAGGGCATGGTTTCCAGATCCTGGAAACACTATTCGGGTCGCCCTCCTCTGGATATGCTCTAGCTTCTCAACATGCTTCCTGAATTGTGGTGCCCAGAATTCCAGGTGAGTCCTGATCAAAGCAGAATAGAGTGGCACTATTATTTCCCTCATAGACACTATACTAGAATTGCATTGACTTTTTTAGCTGCCGCATCACACCATTAACTCATGTTCAACTTGTGGTCTATTAGGACTCCTAGGTCCCTTTCACACATACCCACGGCTTGCCCACAGTGTTCTTTCACCCCCTCCCAGTGAAACCCAGTGCGGTCTCAACCCATTGCACCCCCATAGTTACGCCTCTAGCAGTCGATACTAAAACTCCTGAGAGGAATCCATACATTAAAATGGATCTGGGTAGAAACCCTTGAGCCACAGCAGCTACAGGAATTCACAGTAACTTGGCAGCAAGGGAATTTTAGCATGACAAACTCTTTCTGAATGTGACCTAAAAAATGAAGTTCAATGAGCTCTCAAGACTCAAAAGATTGAATGTCTGATTGCAGTGAAGTCTCTGGTTATAAATGGATCCTTTCACTGATGAATGTGTGATAGATGTATTACAGTATTATATGATGTTGCCAAAAAAAAAAAAAAAAAAAAAATCATTCATGCCCCCTACATAATGGATTTGGTGAAATATCACACTCAGGGGGTGGGGGTGGGGAGCTGGGCATAATTCCTGAACCTCACTGTTGTAGTTTATGCTGTCGACCATTAATCTCTTTCTGTATGGCCACAGTACTTAAGCAAGAGGGGAAAGTCTCTTGCCAGATTAAAACAAATAATGAGAGCTCCCTATTGAAGGAAGAATTTGCTAGGGAAGTTTTCTAAAACAACAAAAACCTTAGAGCCCTTGCCAATGCTATTCTGAGACAGGAAAATATTAGTTCTTTTTAATAATAGAAAAATAGACGGGTCCCTTTGAAGTGGCCACTTCTTGAACTTGTATTTCTGAAGGGCCTATAAACTGGCAGGAACTGAGACAGGCTAATTGTACAGTGTGGGACTAGCAAGATAAATGGGAGTGCCTAGTTACTACCCTTATTTAGGTCCCAAATAGCAGAGGTCCTTTCCAGATTATTGGTTTATATAGTTTGCTATAAATGTCTATTTGTTGCTGGAGTCATTTCAGACCTCTTTGGACATTTTCTGTAATGAGAAAATCTCCATTCCTTAACACCCAAACCACAAATTTGTTTTTGCTGGGAAAATCCTGTACTTACCCTCCCTCCACTTCCATGCTCCCAAATACTGGCACTACTAACACAGTTTTCACACAAAAGTTGTTTATGTGACTGTCACAGAAACACTGTGAATATTGCCTGTACAGTGTGAGTGATGACTAGTATCACAGTTTCACTCCCCATCATGTTGTTTGGTAAATATTTGGGGGTTTGAAAATTACGTTCAGCATCAGTCCTTCCTTGGCCACTTGATATCTCAAGCAGAATGTCCACATGTAGCCTTCTCTTCGGCTGTGTTGGTTCCTCTCTTCACCATTTGCAGAGTCTTGAAATAAATACCAGAAAAATTACTCAGATCTCCCTCACCCCAACAGTTTCATCCTATATCTGCAGTTTGGATATTGAACCATGGAGGAGTTGCAAGAACCTTGCAAAAGTGCTAAAATGTGGTTAGAAAATAACGTTAGTTGCCAGCATAAAAAAGAAGGTGGACCAGAGGTGCTTCCACAGTAGATTTTAGTGTGGCATCACTGTGCTTCATTTACTCACTTGTAATGGGTCATCTGCATGACATCAACATCCAGTTGTTCTTCCTCTTTGTCCCAGCTGTTTTCTTTTCTCAGATCAAAAAATTTGACATTAAAAAAAAATAACATTAGTGCAGATAGCAGAAGTGGTGATGCCTTTTAAGAGCTACTATATTCTTCCATCTCTTGAAGAGATGTGATTTTCTTGAATATAATGAAGCATTGTAAACTTTTGTCAAGGGAAACATTTTGGGCACACTCACTATGGACAGGTGAAGGAATGAAAGGGGAATAAAAGTGTTTGAAGTGGATACCTAAATAAAAATGTGTAGAGTAGGTAATGTGAATTTAATGTTGGATAACAGGGGGTACACACATGCACAAACACACCAACTTTTTTGCTACAGAAGCTAACAACAGGTCATTTACAGACAGCCAAAATAAAGCTGCTTTGAGTCACAGTGGAGGTATGGTGTTTCAATGATGCATGCGTCCTAAGAGTCCAGAAGCCACACCAAAGCCACAGACCAGTCCTTAGAGCTGGAGCGTGGCTTTGGTGCGACTTCTGGACTCTTAGGACGCATCCATCATTGAAACACCATACCTCCACTGTGACTCAAAGCAGCTTTATTTTGGCTGTCTGTAACAGGCCAACAACTGCTTTCA
>NW_024809006.1:1504-3228 GCF_019175285.1 Sceloporus undulatus | reverse complement strand
TCTTCTGTAGATCTCATATGTCCCACTGAGGATAAACATGAAGAAAGAATGAACAACATTGCTCCCCTAGGGCTCTGGAACTAATTAAGGAACATAGCTTTATAGTGGATTCAAGCCAAGCAAAACATGTGCTGATTATTTTGGTTTCTTAGGCAACTTTCATGTATTTGCTCTAACTGTATACCCTTCAGTCCAAAATGAACGTCATTTGCTCATTTATTAATTCTTTCTTTGTGCATTTTTTCCCACTAGAAAAGAATGGGGGAACACAACACTACATTCTGGCCAATCTGGATATCAGATCTGGAATTCTCCTATATATGGTGTGTGTGTGTGTGGAGTGTGTGGGTGTGGATGCATGAGTGTGACAAAAGCAGATAAAATGTATATGGGGGCATACATTTCTGTCTGGATTCCAAAATGTAACCAATGTATTAGAAGTTTTTGCTTTCTTTCTGGAATGTGTGAATGGAGCTGTACATCAGAAATTTAATAAATGTTTCATTTGTTTTTATTCTCTTCTGTAGTGTCTAAAATTTGACAGAAAGACAACTTTCAGCAAAATTTAGAGGTTTGATGGGGACTGTATAGGAAGAGGGGGTAAACTGAGGCTTACCTTTCACTCCTTTCTGTTGAGGAATCCACATAGAGATACTTTTAGCATGCTCAACATGCCCTGCATTGTATATGGGGTTCCATATTTTTATATCAGGGCATGTTCTTAAGAGGACACAATAACCTTTGGAACAGCAGAAAGCTTTCCTATGGGAAGGGCATATAGATCTGAAGACATGCAAAGGGCCCAGGTAATACCAAGATAAAAGCTAAATGGGGTTGCTGATCACTCCATCCTCCTCCCAGGTTTTCTTCATAGCCTTTCATACTAATGGGAAAAATGGTAAAGGTGAGCAAGATCATACTTCCTACCTACCCTCTGCCATGGTTCCAGCCAACTTCCCTTTCCATCTATTTGGAATTGTCCTACATCCATCCAACCACTGTTTTGTTAATCCAAAGTTAAAACTATCAGCTGAGAGTGCTCTTTTTGTCAATTCCATGAGAAAGCACCCAAACTTTTGGTATTTCACATGGGAATATTAAGTACTCCTCTAGGCTAAGATATCAAATATAATCAGATATAAATATCAGTCCTAGCTCTTTTATCGTCTGTGAGCAGGGAGCCTCTTCCACTTACTGTGTCACCCTCAGACTTTGTCTAAGCCATTCCCCACTTTCTGTGGGTTTCTCTTCAGGACTAGCAAAATATTATTTCCTTTACAAAGCAATACTTTTCTTGGTTATAAGGCTTCCATTTATTTATTTATTTATTTATTTATTTTTAAAAACATTATTATTATTATTATTAACCTTTATTTATGAAGCGCTGTAAATTTACACAGCGCTGTACATGCAATCCTTTTAGTTAGACGGTTCCCTGCCCTCAGGCTTACAATCTAAAAAGACATAACACAGAAGGAGAAGGGAGTGGTGACGGGAAAGGGTAAGAGGTCCAGCAGTTCCTCTCAACCTCCGAGGCCTGGACCAAGGCAGATGGACTGAAGGGAGGGCTTGGCTTCAAAATGGAAGGTTAATCATTATCCAGGGAAAATACATACTCACAAGTAGGATAATGCATATACAGTACATAGCAATACAGGAAATGGATCGATAAACAGCCAACAACAGAACATCAGATAGTAAGCGACAATTATGCGATGCCTGGG
>NW_024809006.1:0-1404 GCF_019175285.1 Sceloporus undulatus | reverse complement strand
CAACAGAACATCAGATAGTAAGCGACAATTATGCGATGCCTGGGAAGGCTTCTCTGAATAGGATGGTTTTCAACTCCGTTTTGAAGCTGGTTAATGAAGTGATGGCTCTTGCTTGTGGAGGAAGAAGGTTCCAGGAGTGGGGGGCAGCAAGTGAAAAGGGGCGAATCCTAGTTGGGGCAGAGGAAATCCTGGGCTGAGACAGGAACCCTTGACTACCAGAACGGAGGGCCCTGGTGGGAAGGTGAGGAGAAAGAAGGTCTGATAAGTAAGGAGGGGCCAGTCCATGGAGGGCTTTGAATGTCGACAGCAGGAGCTTATACTGAATGCGGAAAGGGAGAGGGAGCCAGTGAAGGGATGCCAACACAGGAGAGATGTGGTCAGAGCGGTGGGTGGAAGTGATAATGCGTGCAGCTGAATGCTGGACAGAGATTAAAGGATGGAGGTGAGAAAAAGGAAGCCCAGCCAGGAGGACATTACAGTAATCTAGTCGTGAGATCACTAGGGCATGGACCAGGATCTTGGCAGTAGAGGCGGAGAGATATGGTCGGATTTTGGCAATATTGTACAAAAAGAATCTACAAGCCTTGGCTGTGGTCTGGATCTGAGGGATACACGACAGAGAAGAGTCAAAGATAAAGCCAAGACTGCGGGCTTGCTGGACTGGTTGAATGGAAATGTTGTCCACAGAGACAGAAAAGGAGTGTTGAAGGTTAGGCTTAGGAGGAAAGACAAGAAGCTCCGTCTTGGACATGTTGAGCTTCAAACGCCGATGGTGCATCCACTGCGAGACAACTGTGAGGCAAGACGAGACTTGCTGTTCAAGCCTTGGAGAAAGGTCAGGGGTGGAAAGATACAGCTGGGTGTCATCGGCATACAGATGGTAGGAAAAACCAAAAGAGCTAATGAGTTTACCTAGGGACAGTGTGTAGAGAGAAAACAGAAGGGGACCCAGAACAGAGCCCTGGGGAACTCCAACAGATAAGGGAACAGGAGAAGAAGTCTGACCCCCTGCAACTACTGCAAAAGATCTGCCAGACAAATAAGATCTAAACCAGTCGAGAACAGAGTCTGAGAACCCAAGGTCAGAGAGTATGTCAATTAGGAGACAGTGATCAACAGTGTCAAAGGCTGCAGACAAATTGAGAAGAATGAGAACAGAGTAAAGGCCATTAGCCTTGGCCTGTAAAAGGTCATTCGAGATCTTAGTGAGAGCTGTCTCTGTAGAATGCCTTGGGCGGAAACCAGACTGAAAGGGATCGAGAATGGAGTTGGCTTCAAGAAACTCAAGACAGCGCGAATAGACAACCCGTTCCAAAACCTTAGAAAGAAAGGGGAGAAGAGAAATCGGACGATAGCTAGACAGAGAGGAGAGGTCAAGAGAAGGTTTTTTCAGAATTGGGGAAA
>NW_024809005.1:0-3228 GCF_019175285.1 Sceloporus undulatus | reverse complement strand
TTGTACAAGTTGAAGTTTCTGAACTTGGCACAAGGGTAGCCCCATGTAGAGCGCATTACAGAAGTCCAATCGAGAGGTTGGATTATTTCGTGATTACACTCATCCTTCCATATTGGCAGCTTTGACACTTGCAGCTTTGATTGTTCACAGCTTTGATTAATATGTTCTCTCTAGCAATATCTAGGTCCTCCTCCAGTGCAACTCTATGGTCAACTTGAACTAAAAGTCACACTGGAGGACCTAGAGATTCCTAGAGAGAACACTCTACTAGGCCTTTGTAGCTCCTCCAGCACAGTTCTATGGCCAGTGTCTGTCGGACGTTGACCACAGAGTTGCACTAGAGCTTCCTAGAGAGGTGTCTTCTCAGCTAAAAATATGGCGTTTTTGCATATTCATGAGGGTCTTGTGCCCCTAACCCTAGTGAATATGGAGGAGCGAGTGTACTACTATATAAGTCTAGAAATATACCTGAGTCAACTTATCCTTGAGTCAATGTAAGTATAGTACTCCTGCATCATTCACGACTTTCAGCATATGCTGAAAGCCGCGCCGGAAGAAGCAATGGTGCACGGCAGAAGAAGTAATGGTTTGTGCAATGCACTGTGCTGTGAGCATGAGCTCCATTGTTTTTAATGGGGCTCCACCATATACAGTATTTCCCTTATGCAGGCGGCCCAGAATAGATCCCCCCACATAAGGGAAGGGCCCACTGTACTATATCTTAACTCTTATTTAAAAGAAAGAACTATCCCCTGGTGAAAGGCAAGAGTATAATCTGTCCTGGAAGCACCAATCGCCTCTACTTTCTCATCCATCCAGCCTTAAGAATGAGCACAAAGAGCAACTGTATGTCTGCTGGAATTTTGTAAGTTCTTTGACATGTTTTGTTTTGCTTCGTAATTTAGATCCTTTGCTATATGCTCCTAAGTTTTACCCTCAATTTATCCATGGGTCATATCAAAATCCATAATTTCAGCCCCAAAACTTGTCCTCGGCTTATACATGAGGTTGACTTATAGTTGAATATATACGGTATTTTGGTATGTTTTTAACTGTATGGCGTTTTTTAATGTTATATGTTGCCCTGAGCCCCAGCCTTGGAAGAAGGGCAGGATAATAATAATAATAATAATAATAATAATAATAATAATAATAATAATAATAATAATAAAAAATTTACAGCGCTTTATAAATAAAAGTTAATAATAATAATAATAATAATATAGTATACTAGACTTTGTGCAATTCACACACTCTCAGCCTCAGGGGAAGGCAAAAGCCAACCTCCTTCTCAACCCTGCAATCCAGGGTTCAATTCCCAGCTTTGCCATGAAACCCACAGGGTTATTTTGGGCAAATCACATCTCTCAATCCCAAATGAAGGCAATAGCAAACATCCTCTGAACAAATCTTGCCAAGATTGACTTGAAGACACACAACACACACACACACACACACAATTTCTCCTTAGCTCTTGTTTCTTAGGCCAGAGACAAAGAACAGGAAGGAATTCCTTTCACTCTTTCCTACAGTTCCACAAAAGAAAACACTGTAATTTCCTTCTTATCTCTACAACCTGATGATGACAAATACTTATTCTCGTCTAGATACATAAAAATTAGTGAGGCACCTATTACACTGAAAAATGTGATAAAATAAGAGTAGCACTAATAATGTATGATTTCATCATTGTGGATTGTCCCTCCCTTTATGCCACTCAACTATTTCACAGCACACCATGGAATGAAAATGATATTTCAAGCACATAAAACTCCTGGTAGGGAAGGATGTTCCCACAAGCATGATGACACAATTCTGTAAACGTATACAAAAACACACCCTTTTATTCAGATTAATTAATCCAAAATAGCTACCTCCCACGGAGTCAGCATTCACAAGCACTAACAGACTGGAATTGCTATTCTAGCCATAACTCTCATAACAGTGAAAAAGTGGATGAGAAAAATCAATTTTATTAAGGTGTATCCTACCAAATTACCCACATTTAACTTATTTTTTTTGAGAAATAGAACCTAAAGATACACCAGCAGATGCTACTTATCAACAGTCATTTCCTCTTTCCCCTTTTATCAGTTTGGTTTCGTTACTTTTTCTTCTCGTGTTATTTCTTGTTTGTACATGTAAGTATTGCTGTGTAAGAATGTGAAAGGTTAGAAAGAATTCTGGTGGTGCAGCAGAAGGTTAATTGTGTTGCTGAGAGAAAAGTAACAAAACCAATAAGCTTTTTAAAATATATATTTTATTGATTTTCAAATCTTTATAAAACAGTCAAATATTACAATGCAATTAAGGAAGTAATAATGGGAAAAGGGAAGTTACAAGAACAATAACCACAGGATGTGATGTTGCTCAATGATCATTCGTCTGCAGGGTTTCATGAACGCGACCCATCGAATGCATCAAGTTGTAAAGTGTCTTTCCAGAAGTTGTTGTGAGAGTCTGGAGGTTGGAGGTGGTGTGAAGGATCATCTACATAGTCAATGAAAAGCATCTAGTCCTCATAAAACGTGTCATGCTTTGAATGACCATTACAAAGTCTCATTGTGTTGGAAAGTTTTCCCAATAACCACACATTCCATACCTTTTCCCACCAACCTTCAATAGACAAATTCTCATGCTTCCAACATTTGGCCATTTCTAATCTTGCAGCGTGATTTAAAAAAAGTAATCAGCTTTCTATGTTTAAGTGTGGCATTTCTGTTGACAAATACTGAAAGTAGAATCAATGTAGGACAAAAATATAAAGCCCGGTGTGTGATACAGGAGATCTGATGCAGAACAAGGTGCCAGAACTCCTGTACCTTCTGGCATTCAACCCACTGTGAATATAGGAGCCTAGTTCCTTGCACCTTCTCCAGCTGCCTTTTGGGAGGCTCCGTATCATTTTTGACAACAGAATGGGAGTTAGGTGCTATCTATGTACAGTTTTTAGAAAGATTTCCTTTGTGAATTTAAATGGGGGCAAGGACCAAATACGTGTCCATGTTAATTCTAGAATTAATAACCTCAATTCCGATTGCCAGAACAAATGGACAGACTGACCCTTTCCATATGTGAATTCCAGCAAGTGCCTGTACTGTATATACATAAATAATAATAATAAAAGTTTTATTTTTATACCGCCCTTCTTGCAATCAGGGTGGTGTACAGCAATAAAAAACACATACACATAATCAAAAAACAATTACAGTTAAAATCACATTAAAA
>NW_024809004.1:0-3229 GCF_019175285.1 Sceloporus undulatus | reverse complement strand
CTGCCTGAGAATTCTAAATACTCCTCCTTAAAACTGCCAATCCCAGAATGCAACAGGAGGCAGCTAGAGGAGTCAAAGTGGAATAGTAGCACTTTAAGAGTATAGTGTGATAAACATCATAGAATCATAGAGTTGGAAGATACCACAAGGGCCATCCAGTCCAACCTTTCCGAAGACCTTCTGAACTGAATCCAAATATAATAATAAAATAGAATAAATGTAAAAACAAGACATTTTGTCTGACAATGAAGCTTTGCTCTGTTTTTATTTTCACAGATGCCTATTTTGAAGGATAGCAGTACAGATTTTTCATTGCTTTATTACTGCTTGTTACATGGAGACCTGAACCCAGCTCTCCCTCAGGCTCTCACCCTGAGTCTCTCCACTAACCTGAGTGTTTCTGCTATTAGATTTTCTTATTACTTTTGGTAGCATTCTAATATATACTAGGTAGCATGTATCTATATCTATAAAAACACTTCAGGCCACTTTTTTTGTTGAATGCAAAGAAAAGAACCTTATTTACATTCAAAGCTTATTACTCTATCTTCCTTACAGGATGTTACTCAAACTTGTGTTACAGTATATGAATTAATTCAGTGGGTACAAATTTTATTACTTTATCTCACTTGACTCTATGTACATTTTTCCTCTGCCTTGGTTCACACAGAACCTTTACTCAGCTTCTTTAGCTGTTAACTCTTCAGATTATTTGTTACACCAACAGTAACTATAGCTTAGTTTCCTCAGCTCCCTTTTTATTCATCCACTCCTCAGGGTGGCTTCTAAAATTCTCCACAGCCTTCCTAGCTGTAAATCCCACAGGATACTAACATGTGCTTTAGTGCTGGACTTCTACTGTCCCTACGAAAGTTCATCTTCTGGCCTGGGAGACTAAATTCCAGCCAGATTGAACCGCTAAAACCTAACTGCTCCTTCTGGCAGTTTTAAAGCAGCCTCTTGCATCAGCTGACACACTCCTCTCACTGGCTTGCTCTTCCTACTTTTATACCCACTCCTGGGAGTAGCCCCCCACCCTTTTCTATCCTAACTCCTATTGGTTACCCTGAATGTTCAGTTCTGCCTGTGTTTCGCTACATTGCTGCTTCGTGGACTTGACACTAGGATTCCCTCCACCGCTATAATAAAGTCATATACGGATACTTGACAAATAGATTATTGTCATGGTTGTCAGAAAACATCTTAGCACAATTCACCTTGTAATTTTAGTTGTAAATCCTTCAACTCAATATCACACACATCTTTTGTGTGTGTATCTTCCAAAATATACACATAGTGGGCTCTTGGTATCTGGGGGTTCCGTATCTGTGCATTTGAACAATTGTGGACTGAAGTGAAGAAATGTTTATTTTAATTTATTTTAACCTGCAACCAACTGCAGCCAGGCTGAGAAGCACTCCCAAGGCAGTAGCAGAGACTGTGGTGTAGAGACCTGGGCAAGCTGTTGCCTCAATCTCACCATGAGGCCACAGCCAGAAATTTAAACCCTTCTTATATCCCACCTTCCTATCAGGAAGCCTCTGCCAGAATTTAAACCCCTTCCTCACTCTCTTTTCCAGTTTCACACAAGGAAGCCTGTGCCAGAATTTAAACCCCTTTCCCACCAATCCACTTCCACTCCTTCTGCTGCCCCTCTGCAAGGTGGCTTGGCAGCAAAGGAGTTTAGATTTTGGCAGAGGCTTCATGATGAGAAGGCTGGAAAGGAGGGAAATGGAGTGAAGAAAGGGTTTAAATTCTATCAGTGGTTTCATGCTGTGAAGTTGGAAAAGGGAATGAAGAAGGGGTTTAAATTCTGGCAGAGCCGTCATGATGGGCAGGTGGGAAACAGAGCAGGAAAAATGTGTGCCTAGTGCCTGGGACTTGTTACCCAGGCAATTTAAAATGTTAAATACTGACTTGAGCATCTGCTGTTTTGGGTATCTGTGAGGGGTTCTGGAACTAAACCCCCATTGATACCAAAGGCCCACTATACAAGAACATAGGGGTGAAATCACATTTTATATACGGATGAAGAAAAGAAAGGTGTGATAATATTACCAAGTGAATAGTGGAGTGGACAAGAGTATCCATCCAGCAATACACATGGGGGGGGTGTTTAAGGCTTATTTATATAATTATAGCACACCTTACTGCAGATTCAGGAAGCTTTCTGAGTTGCTCAAAGCATCAAATAAGCTTTGAATAAAGTAAGGGGAGGAAGAGAATGCTGATTTTGTTAGGCACAAACTCAGCCTTCCAAAACATTGTGCCCTGCTTCTGCTTCTCAAGAAAGTAAATGTCCTCCTGTTTTTGCAGCCGTCCCTGAGCTCTGTCAATGTTATATATAGTAGTGACTCTTTTGGAATGTCTGCTATTTTTCTCCATGTTATGCTTTCCTTACAAGATGTCATATATCGCCAACACTATCCCTCACCTAAATTGGGTAGCACTCCCTGCTTCCACCAGCCCCTTTGAGCTTTTCACCACTCAAGAAACTGGAAACATAAAAGTATGCAATAGATTTCTCATGGTGTGATTATGATCATTTCATATTTTCCCATGTTATGGTTTTCCCAGGGCTCACAAATCCAGTTTTGCATCTGCAATTTTTCCTGTTCTGAAGCAGATGGCCGTGTCATGGAAGTTTTCCAAGCTCTGTTGCTTTTTAAATAAATGTCTTTTGTAGCGAAATGCCAACACAGAGAGAGATACCTACATTAACACTTGTTTGGAGATGAAAACCAGAAAAGTACTCCAATCCTAAAGTTTGATCACACCTTTTGCTGTTATGACAGTATACACTGAAAATCCTCAGCTGTTTTAAACCCCAAGACTATTACAACTGAGGAAAGAATTCTGCTATTTATTTGCAGCTAATGTTTTGCTTCACACTTTATTGCCCACTAACTGTCTTTCCTCTTTATCCATTAAACCTGTTGTGAGCCATTGAGAAAATACCAATTTTTGTCAGTGGGGAATAACGTAATCAGAAATTTTACACTTATTAGATTGCTGCCTATCTGGGGTGGTCATTCATTCTTAATAGCCCTCCTTATAGTCCCAGCTAGCAATAATGACTTGCTACTAATAAAGTGCCTAATGACACTATCCAAATTACATAATTCCAGTAGTGCTATAAATTTGTTAGGAAAGCATTAGCTATTTAAAACTTCAAAACAAGCTGGGGAAGTATTGTGACTTTTTACCCCCCTCCTTTTTTTTGGGGGGG
>NW_024809003.1:0-3229 GCF_019175285.1 Sceloporus undulatus | reverse complement strand
CCCGAAGAAACCTTCGTAAGCCGAAGCAATAAATCCCTATGGGATTTGTTCGTATCCCGAAAAATTCGTAACCCGGCGCATTCGTATCCCGGGGTACCACTGTATATGTAATTGAGTCTTTGGTACATCTTTACTTTTGTTTACAATCCAGGGTCTTTTCTTACTATATAATTATAGCACTATAATTCTACTTCAGTAGTCATGGAAACATCTTATGGAATCCTGAGATTTGTAGTTTGGTGAGAATTCTCTGGCTGAGAATTTCTTGGATTCCATTGGACATTGTGGTGTATTGTGAAAGGGCCCTTGGCTACCTCTCTGTTGCTTTGTAGTACTACTTTTTAAACAGCATAGGCCTGATCGTCATGTGCAGAAGAATGAAATGAAAAAGACCTGCGTTAGTGGAGCAGAAAATATAATTTAGAAATTCAGATAAAGGAATGCTACCGATTCTTTATTCTCCATTAAAAAATACAATCAAAAACTAGCACAGAAGGGAAAAGGTAGGGCACAGATTCTTCCCTTGGCTCCATGTTCTAGTATTTTACTTTCAGGAAATTTAGAGCACATGTCATTCCCAAACTACCACTTTCTCTTTGAAGTGGAAGAATCTACTATAGCACCACAGTGTAGGATTCTACTACATAATTCTCCTGACTATATATGCCCTCACTTACACAAAGGAAACAAAAGCACAACTTTGGGTGAAAATTGAGACACTGTTTGTGTGTTGTCTACTTTTAGGCCTGCTCTGCCTCAAACTCTTTTCTTGCTTTCTTTATCATTTTTCCCCGTCCTTTTCAGAAGGGTTTTTTTTTTTGGGGGGGGAGGTGGAGAGTACATTGCATTTTGTTTGCATGGAATTATGGAATATAGGTGGTCCCTGGCAGGTAGATGGGAAGAAACTAAAGGAATAGTGATGGCAAGCACCACTAGGTGCTGATTTGGTGAATAGGACATCTTGACACTAGCTTCAATGGGTTGCATGGCTTAGGGAGCATGAAAGGATACTACTATCCTTGGAGGCATCTTGGGGCTTGTTTTCCCTTTATGTCATGGGACATGGAAGATGAGATTCCCTAGGAAAGTCTCCTTGTTGACAGCTATCTGGTTTCACAGCCTTTGAAGCTTGCATGCTCCAGAATGGTGGCTGAGGAGGAGTTTAGGAATCCATGCCTCAACTGGGACCCACTTTAGACTCCTACCCTGCAGATCATTAAATTTCAAAGTGTAAAAAATATATCTAATAAAGCAATAGTTCGTTACCCAAATCTGTCATCAGGTCTCATTATTTGCTAGTTGGTAAGCAAAAACCAGACACCATCTTGCAGGGGAAAGCAATCCCCAAAAAATCAGGGGAAGGATTATGAGTGGCTCAGCAAGCTTGAATATGTCCCAGTTTCCCATTCTGGTATTATTTTTGTAGGCTTACTGAAGGGAGAAGCACAGCCCTCATGCAATTTTCATTTTTCAGAGACTTCTAAATCCAATTTGATAGAAAATATGAACCCGATGAG
Source organism: Sceloporus undulatus (assembly GCF_019175285.1). Lineage (NCBI taxonomy): Eukaryota > Metazoa > Chordata > Lepidosauria > Squamata > Phrynosomatidae > Sceloporus > Sceloporus undulatus. Next base: position 1,712 of record NW_024809003.1, on the reverse strand, counting down.
GAAGATAGGAAATGTGGGATACCACAAAAACCTCTTTATTTCACCAAGTTAATACTCTGTTATGGAAAATTATATTTTTAAATACTTCAACTTTGCTACATTTCTGTTTAAACTTCCACTGAGTGTTGTCTATATTTGTACTACCTTTTTATACTTATAGTTATATCCATATAGTGCTCTTGAATATTAATATTAATATAAATATTGGGAAAAATACATTTATTGTGTATATTATTATCATGAATCTCAAAGTGAATGTTATATGGAACTGGTGTCATTGGTGCTTTGGGTTACTTATATGTGATTTGTCTAAAGCTACAATTAGCTGATTAGTTATACATGGCATTATTTTAAAAGTAGATATCTTGAAGGTACTAGGTTTTGCACAAGGCTGATGTTTACCTTTATATCTCTGTGGCGACTTCAGGTGTGTTCTTAAAATGAGATTGCAAATATTAACATTTTGGGGGGGAAATAGTTTAATCCAGCCCCATTTTATCATCACATATTTCTCTTCAGCTTTTTTTCCCACTTAATTTTCACTTAGCTTGTCAAATGATACACAGAAGCTAGAGTGTGACAAAAATGTGGAAAGTGTCCAGGATGTGTGATGCATTTTTTCAATGCTTAATACTTTTCAAAAATTACAATTAATGGTACTCAAGGGATTAAGAAGTCCATATATGTTTAGTGCCATCTTCCAAGGAGTGTCTATTCTGCAGGAATCCCTAGAATCAGCCTCCACAAGTATTGTGTTTTGGTTACTATTTGTTACAAACTTCCATAAGAACCCAGCGATATAGAATAGATAGTACAGGTACTGTACTATCTCTACTTCTCTAACTGGACTATGTGTATGCAGTCATGACTTCTGCATTCAACTGAGAATTAATTGTTGCTGCTATTGTTATTGTTAATTATTATTATTTAATGTTTATAATTTATAATATAATCTATAACTGATAGTTAATTATTATTATATTATTATAGCTATGGTGGAATGGAATAATAGAATTATAGAATCGTAGAGCTGGAAGAGACCACAAGGGCCATCCAGTCCAACCCCTTGCCATGCAGGAACTCTCAATCAAAGTATACCTGACAGATGGCCATCCAGCCTCTGTTTAAAGACCTCCAAGGAGGGAGACTCCACCACACTCCAAGAGAGACTGTTCCACTGGATAGTTCCTCATCTCCATATGTAAACACGCACAGCTGCCTCATACTGAACCAGATTATTGATCCATTTAGGCAATTATTATTGTAAATGATTGGCAGTAACTTTCAACAAGATATCTAGCAGGATAGTTTTCACAGCCCTACTCAGAGATGCCTTGAGCTGAATTCAGATCTTTCTGCATGCACAGTATGAGTTTAACCATTCAAGTAAAACCTCTTTCCATGTTCATCTGGTCAATTGCCATATTAGGACAATATCCAGCTTCTTCCTTATGGTTCTGATGGAAGTTGGTATTAAATGCTGGAGTTAGCTGACCTTAAAGAAAGAATAGTTATATGGATTGGCAAGTACTCATCAGTTACTGATTGCACTATCAGCAGCATCAATGTTTGGAAGCAGAAAAATAATTGCCACTGCTTTTATATGGCACACCACTTTTCTACATTGTACAGCAAAGTGCATGCTCAAGAAAATTAGGCTATTGGCTGGCTTTCTGTATTGTAGTTACAGATTTGTAATCTAGAATTACAGG
>NW_024809002.1:0-3229 GCF_019175285.1 Sceloporus undulatus | reverse complement strand
AAATAAAAGCAGGATGTACAGACACGGTTTTCTTTCTCTTTAGGGTACTCACCTTAAGGTCCACTAAGACATCTAGGTCCTGTTAACACATACTGCTGTCAAGCCAAAGCAAGTTCACACAAGCCTCATGAATTTTATTATTTTGCTGCTTAAATGCAAGATTTTCCATTTATCTCTTGTCAAATATCATATTTTAATTCTAAATCACTTGGGTTTCCAGCCTCTTGTGATGATTCCATCTAAACTGACCTTAGCAATACATTTCAGTTCTGTATCTTATGCAGATCCGATAAGCGTCCCCTCTGAGCCTTCATGCAATTTACTCAGGTCTAACTTCAAATGCCTCCCTTCCCAGCTGCAGAAAGAACCTCTGTGCCTTTTGCTGCTATCTTTGGTGCGTTACACACGTGCTGAAAGTACGTGTTAGGGTTAGGAAGGGGCATGTTAGGGTTAGAAAGTGGCGTCTATTCTAGATGTCCCTAATCCTAGTACGGATTTCTTGAAGTAGAGAAAGAATTAACATTTCCGGCGAACAGCTGTCAATTTCCAATACAAAATGGAGAGCCGGCATTTTTATTCATTGCAGGCCACCTGAGTGCCATTTTTTAAAATAGAAATATACAAGGTATTAATACAGGAAACAGATTATAAATAGATCGACAGCGAGATTTGATGAGTTCCATTTGAAAAAGAAACATGATGGCTCTTGTTATAGTCTGAGTACAAACTATGAATCAAAAACATTGAAATAGATTCATACTTTGGCTTTTATTGTTCTAGGCACTGGAGATCTCTATCTGAAACACTATTTTAATTATGAAGTATGGTAGAAAAAAATTACCAGAGTCCTAACATTTATTCCATCGCTGTGGGGTTGAATGTAAATGATACAGTGGATACCACATAACACAGCTGCCAATATCCCTATGGTTCATTCTGTCCCATTACATTTGGGGGAGGCATTGGTTTCCCTCACCTTTGGAAGCTTCCCCCAGTGAAATGGGGCAGAGGCAGAAAAAGCCATTGCCATAGTGCCATATCACGCTGTCACATGCCATGGCACCATTTGAGCATCCCTGGATATGTCAGGGGAGAGGGATGGAAGGCTACTCTTTTTCAGCAGCAGCCTTGTTTCATTGATTTATTTATGACCTGGAATCTAGCCAGAACTGCCTGGGTCTGTACTTAAAACCCTGGAAGAGTCCATGGAGCCTCCTGCTTTTCCTCTCCTGCCTGGAGAAATCCTGCCACCTCTATTTCTCTTATTTCCCTGCCCTTCCAAAATCCTGGCAAACATGATGTCCTGATGGTTGGAAGTGCCACATTGCTTTGCACTGAAAAATGAATGCCTCAGTGTGGACAGTACAGAGTGACCAAACGCCATCATCGCAATGGAGGACAAGGCACTTCAAAATGGAGGACGTTCAAGAGAAATGTAGGGTATTACAAAATAAAAGCTTAAAACACACATATAAGTATACATTCATGCTTCTCAGACATGCTCAAAAGGGAGGACATTTTGGAATTTCTCCTGGACAGAAGGCTGAAATGTAGGACATGTCCTGGAAAAGGAGGATGTCTGGTCACCCTGGGACAGTAGTAATAGGTTTAGATAATCTGAATGACCTGCAAGGATCTGTCTACCTATCCTGATCCTACTGTGATGTAAACTCTTAGGGATGTTTCCACTCCTCGTCCCAGACCTCTCTCAGACCTTCCCTCGAGATGCAGCTAGATTATATAGCAGCCTCAGTAACTTCCCTATCTTCCTGCAATGAAGACTTTAGTGTCTGTGTGGTGTAGTGGTTTAAGTGTTGGACTATGACTCTGGAGGCCAGGGTTTGAATCACAGCTCAACCATAGAAACCCACTGGGTTTCAGTGGAAGGCAATGGCAAACCCCTTAAGAAAAGATTTGCCAAGAAAACCCTGTGACAGGTTCACTTTAGGGTCACCTTAAGTTAGAAATGACTTGAAGGCACACAACAACAACAACATGTTCTGTAAGCTATTGGCACCTTTGCTCCTTAGGATCTTTCACTGCTGCACTGCACTAATGCTAATATATGTGGTTACATCTTCCTTCTTTTGCTTCTAGGAAGTCTAATTTGGGGATTTCAACTTGAAATTGGTCCCTAGGACTTGCACTGCAGCCACAACCACAACTTTTGAGGCATCTAGCATGGTGCCTTGAATCATAGAATCAAAGAATTGTAGAGTTGGAGGGAGACCACAGGGCCATCCAGTCCAACCCCCTGCCATGCAGGAACTCTCAAAGTCTTGATAAGATATGGCTGCCATAGGCAAAGAACCATTGATCAAATTCCTATTCAGTGGCAGAGGACAAAGCCCTGCTGACATATGTACATGAATAAAGGTGATGGTAGCAATGGATCTTATCACATATTGGGGGGGGGGGGGGGGGCAGCTCAGATCCGCAATCACTCCTGTTCTAGCAATGCAAAGCGTGATGTTTTTTCACACCTGATCCAGAGTCACTCCTGTGTAGCAATGTGAATTAAGGTTAAAACGTGATGTTTTACCACACCTGGTTGCCTTTCTGTTGCCATTCCAAATTGAGGGGGAAGCGAAGTCAGTTCTATTCCAAGCAAGTCACGTGATGCATATTCATGCAAAGCGGAGTGAGTGCACATTGTATTACCACACCGGAGGGTTCAACGATTCGAATTGGTACCCTTGCACATGCTCAATGGGGCTCTGGACGCTGTCCCCCTTCCCTGCCCCCTCCTTAGCTGTCATGGGGTTAAGAGGTAGTCAGGGGATGATGGGATAGGTCACTGGGGGGGTTGATGGGGCCAGGATTGGGATACAGGAGAACGCAGAGGATGATGGAATGGCTTGCTGGGGGTCCCTGGGGCCAGGATCGGGATGCAGGAGAAGGCAGGGGATGATGGAATAGTTCTCTGGGGGCCCCTGAGGCCAGGATTGGGATGCAGAAGAAGGCAGGGCATGATGGGATAGCTTGCTTGGGGTCACTGGGTCCAGGCTTGGGATGCAGGAGAAGGCAGGGGGTGATGGGATTGGTCGCTGGGGATGGCTGGGGCCAGGATTGGGATGCAGGAGAAGGCAGGGGATGATGGGATAGCTCACTGGGTGTCCCTGGGGCCAGGATCAGGATGCAAGAGAAGGCAGGGGATGATGGGAATGATGGGATGGGTTGCAGGTGCTCCAGAGGTTGGTTGCCTAGGGTTGGTGGCTGTTCTTTCAAC
>NW_024809001.1:0-3229 GCF_019175285.1 Sceloporus undulatus | reverse complement strand
AACTCTTCTCTGGCTCGAAGGAGCTTGTTGCGGGACTCCCAGAATTCCACAGCCTTTGAGCCACAGAGGTGCCATTTCTCCAGTCAGTGTTGATGCAAACAAAAAGGAGGCCTCTGCTTTCAATGGGACCCTCCAAGAAATGTATTGTTATTGTTGTTATTGTTGTGTGCCTCGACAACAACCCTAAGGAGAGCCACACCTGTCTGTCTATGAGGTTTCCTTGGCCAGAGGAGCTCTGAAGAGGCTTGCCATGGCCGTCCTCCGAGGCAAAGAGGAGGATGGCAGCAGCAGCAGCAGCAGAGGGGCTGGGACCCCCATTTCCCTCTGGCTCCCACTCTCCTGGACTGGGAGCCCTTTCCTTTCATGGGGAGGGAGGGAGGGAAGATGGGGAAGGGAGGGAAGGAGAGAAGGAAGGGATGAAGGGAGAAAAGGGCAACAGGGAGGAGGAAACAGGAAGGGGAGGAAGAAGGAAGGACGGAAGAAAGATAAGAAGAGATAGAGAGGGCGAAGAGAAAGGACGTTAGAAGAAGGAGAAGCGGGGAGGAAGGAACGATTGAAGGGAGGAAGGACGGAGAAAGGAAGGAAAAATAAGGAAAGAGGAAGGAGAAAAGAAAGATGGAAGAAAAGGGAAAGAAAGAAGGAGAGGAGAGATTAATGAAAGGACGAGGAGGCAGGGGAGGGGAAGAGGGACAAGAAGGAGGAACAAGAAAGATGGAAGCAAGCGAGAAGAAGGAAGGAGGAGGAAGGGAAGGGGAAAGGAGTGATTAATGAAGGAGGGAAGGAAGGGAGGAAGGAATGAAAGAAACAAAAGGAAGGAAGGAAGGGAGAAAGATGGGAGAGAAAGGTAAAGAGAGAAGGAGGAGAGGGACAGGAAGGGGAGGGAAAGAGGAAGCAAAGAAAGAGAGAAGGAATGAAAGGAAGGAAGAGATAAGGGAGGGAGGGAGCAGGAAAGGAAATGAAGGGATGACAAGAAGGAAGGAGGGTGAGAAAGAAGCAAATAAAGAGGGAAGGAACCAAAGAAAGGAAGGAGGAAGGAAGGGAAGGGGAAGGAAGGAAGGAAAGAAAGAAAGAAAGAAAGGGAAGGAAGTAAAGAAAGTTAAAAGGAGGGAGGGAGAGGGAAGGAAGTAAAGGAACAAAGGAATGAAAGAGGAAAGGAAGGAGGAAGGAAGGAAAGAAAGAAAGAAAAGGAAAGAGGAAAGGTAGAAAGGAAGGAAAGAAAGAAAAAAGAAAAGGAAGGAAGTAAAGGAACGAAGCAGGAAAAGAGAGAGGGAAGGAATGGCTCCTTTTCATCCTGGAGAGAATTGACCAGAGTGGTGTCCAGTGGGGCTCTGTCTGGCCCAGGGCTATTCAACGTCTTCATCAATGACTTGGATAACAGAACTGGGGTCATACTTATCAAAATTGCAGATGGCACCAAACTTGGATGAGTAGCTAATACCCCTGAGGGCAGGATCAAAACTCAAAATGGCCTGAATAGAAATGTAAGGTATTGCACTTGGGGTGGAAGAATGAAAGGCACAGATATAAGATTATGGGGGACACCTGGCTGAATGAAACTACATGTGAAAGGGATCTGGGAGTCCAACTAGACCACAAGTTGAACACGAGTTAACAGTGCGATGCGGCAGATAAAAAGGCCATTGCAATTTTAGGTTGTATCAATGAAAGTATAGTGTCTAGATCAGTGATGGTGAACCTTTTAGAGGCCGAGTGTCCAAACTGCAACCCAAAGCCCACTTATTTACTGCAAAGTGCCATGTCCCTCTGGCTTTCTAGTAACAAACTCTGGCAAACTCTGTGCTCGGGCAATGGCACATGTGCCCACAGAGAGGGCTCTGAGTGCCACCTCTGGCACACGTGCCATAGGTTCGCCATCACTGGTCTAGATCAAGAGAAGTAATAGTGCCACTGTATTCTGCTTTGGTCAGGCCCCACCTGGAATATTGTGTCCAGTTCTGGGCACCACAATTCAAAAAGGACACTGAGAAACTGGAGCCATGTATCCAAAGGAGGGAGGCTAAAATGGTGAAGGGTCTGGAAACCATGAAGCCCTATGAAGAAAGACTCAGGGGATGTTTAGCCTGGAGAAGAGAAGGTTAAGAGGTGATATGATAGAGCCCTGTTTAAGTATTTGAAAGGATGTCACATTGAGGATGGAGCAAGCTTGTTTTCTGCTGCCCCAGAGACTAGGACTCAATGGAGCAATGGATGCTCCAGGAAAAGAGATTCCATCTTAACATTCGGAGGAACTTCCTGACACTAAGGGCTCTTTGACATTGGAACATTGGAGATTTTGGTGGAGTCTCCTTCCTTGGAGGTCTTTAAACAGAGGCTGGATGGCCATCTGTCAATGGGGATGCTTTGATGGAGAGTTCCTGCATGGCAGAAGAATGGGATTGGACTGGATCAGGGCCCTTGTCGTCTCTTCCAACGCTATGATTCTATGATTGTAAGTAAAGGAAGGAAGGAGAGAAAGAGATAAAGGAGGGAGGGAGAAAGGAGTGAAGGAAAAGAAAAGGGATGGAAAGAAAAGGGAAGGAAGGAAAGAAAGAGGGGAACAGGGTGAAGACAAAGAAGGAGAGAAAAGAAGAAGAAAGAGAGCAGGCACAGGAAAGAGGAGGAAAGAAGGAAGGGGAGGAGGAGGAGGGAAGAGGAGAGGGAAAGAGAGGGGAGGGGAGAGGGAAGGGAAGGGAAGGAGAGGAAGCAGGCGCTTCAGGGAGCCCAGCCGACTGACCAGCAGTGGCAAGAAGCGTGGGGGCTGCTGGAAGATGTAGTCCTCTCTTCTTTCCTTCCTTCCTGCCTCCGCCTTCCTTGGCTGAGCTAGGATTTGAATCCAGCCAGAGCTCAATCCAGCCCCGGCTTTTGGGCGCTAGCGGTCACCTCGTCTTCCCCGTTGGACAAGCGGTTTGATCTGGACGGGGCATTTGAATCCTGGGTGGAACTGGCAGGATTGTCCCACGTGGCAAGAATGGCAGTGTGGAAGCGTGATGGGAGCTTTCTTTTTGCCCAGAGACAGCCAAGTCTTCTGGTGACCTCAAACCAGAGCAGGAGTGGGGCTCCTTGCAGGCTGGAGATGGGGTCGGTGGAATAGAGGGTCTTTCGGTCCTGGATGGGGAAGCAGAGATCCTTTTAGTTCGTGCATCTTCCCTTTCCAAGGGAATTCCTTCCCCCATACAGAGACAGGCAGAGGGATCTAAAACTCACCGTGATGGAAGGCAGGGCGTTCATT
>NW_024809000.1:0-3230 GCF_019175285.1 Sceloporus undulatus | reverse complement strand
TTATAAATTTAAAGCTCAAAAGAATTACAGAATTATAGAACTGGAAAAGACTTCAAGGGCCATCCAGTCCAACCCCATTCTGCCGTGCAGGAACTCTCAATCAAAACATCCCCATTGATAGATGGCCATCCAGCATCTGTTTAAAGACTTCTAAGGAAGGAGACTCCACCAAAATCTCTGAGGAAGGCGTGTGTTTCACTGTTGAGCAGCTCTTACTGTCAGGAAGTTCCTCCTAATGTTAAGGTGGAATTCCTTTTGCTGTAGTTTGCATCCATTGCTCCTAGTGCTATTCTCTGGAGCTGCAAAAAGCAAGCTTGCTCTATCTTCAGTATGACATCCTTTCAACTATTTAAACAGAGCTATCATATCACCTCCTAACCTTCTCTTCTCCAGGCTAAACATAGCCGGCTCCCTAAATTTCTCATCATAGAGCATGGTTTCCAAACCTTTCACTATTTTAGCCACCTTCCTCTAGACACACTCTAGCTTGTCAACATTCACTTTAAATTGTGGTGCCCAGAACTGGATGCAATATTCCAGGTGAGTTCTGACTAAAGCAGAATAGAGTGGTACTATTACTTCTCCCTATCTAGACACTATACTTTTATTGATGCAGCCTACAATCACATTGTGTTTTTTAGCTGCTGCATCACACTGTTTACTCATGTTCAACTTGTGGTCTACTTGGACTCTTAGACCCCCTTCCATATGTACTGTTGTCAAGCCAGGTACCCCCCATCCTATATCTGTGCATTTCATCTTCCTGTCAATCAGGGATAGGAACTGTGTGAACTTCTAGGGGGTTTAAATCTACAATTCGAAGCAGGCCTAGACACCAACGGTAAGGAAGGATAGAAGTTGCAGTTCAACAGCATACAGAGATATTGCTTTGGTCAGGCCCCACCTAGAATATTGTGTCCAGTTCTGGGCATCACAATTCAAAAAGAATGTGGAGAAACTGGAGCATGTCCAAAGGAGGGTGACTGAAATGGTGAACGGTCTGGAAACCATGAAGCCCTATGAGGAAAGACATAGGGAGCTGGGGATGTTTAGCCTGGAGAAGAGAAGGTTAAGAGGTGACATGATAGCCCTGCTTAAATACTTGAAGGGATGCCATATTGAGGAGGGAGCAAGCTTGTTTTCTGCTGCTCCAGAGAACAGGACACAATGGAGCAATGGATGGAAGCTCCAGGAAAAGAGATTCCAGCTCAACATTAGGAAGAACTTCTACGATTCTATGATTCTATGATTGATACCTGTTATTGTTCCTAACCTCCGGTCTCCTTTTAATATATAAAGCACTTTGAACTCTTGAAAAATACTATACAACTTAGCTGCCCCTACCTATATCACATAAATCTGTCTGATCTTTTGAATTAAGTGGAATGAAATGAACCTAAGATGTTGCCATCAGCACATGCTGTGGTAGAGTATTAGTTAAACTGAATTAAACACAGAAGGCTAGGCTGTTTAGACCTTTCCAAGAACAGAGTTTTAGACAGAGCTTGATAAATGACTTTTAAAAAGAAGAAAAGGAATGCCATGCTGAAATCATTCCTAACCAAGCAGTTGTAAGTTGATACTCTGAAACCATCATGGCTCAGTTATAGATAGCTTTACATCTCATTATATCCATTCGTCTTAAAAGGCACTTTCCAAAATTCTGTGCAATGGGTGTCTCTAACCTAAAAATGTCTGGAAGCTAAACAGGAGAACATCTGTGTCATGTCTTATACACATTTTTTATTTTATCGTTGCACATTCAGCTTCTCTGCAGCATCCACATTTTTAAAATTACGTTCTTACAACGGTTCATTTTTAAGTTGTATGTGTATAATAATTCTTTAAGCAGCTGTAGCTGATAAACAATAATTCATTACAAACTGAACTGACAAAAAAGAAAATCGAGAAACAAAACCCCTTAAATTGATCTGAGATTATGCTATTCAAATATTTAGCAGTTTTATTCTATGACATATCATTCTTTAATTCTAGTAAGTTGTGGGTTGGGAGGAGCTGTCTTTTTTCTTTCTATTCTGACCTATCTTTGCTTACATGTTTGGAAAATTCAACTGATGCCTTTCCATAGATGTGTTGCTTGTCTTAAAGGAACTCTTATTTTCTGAATCTTCATTGACATTCTCAGTAAAGAAATGCCATCCCACCCCAAATTTGTCATCAACACCTGCCAGACTTTACATAGCCATTTCTCAAAACTTAATTCTTCTGTTGTTTTCCACCAGCAAGTGATCTTTCATCTTACTACTGCCAAGAGAATACTTATAAGGTCTTCATTTTGCAGATTTCCCCTCTCTTTTGTAACTATAGAAAATATTTTTTTTCACAAGGCATGTACTGTATATACTCATGTATAAGTCAAGAAATTTTAGTCAAAAAATTGTGCCAAAAAACCTGAATTGACTTATCCATGAGTCAATGTAAGTTCTGTACAGTGCATCCTTCTTTTATATGAGGAATCCGTTCTGTCCCCCCCCCCCCCTGCATAAAAGAAATTGTGCATATGCTTGAGCCCCATTAGAAGTAATGGGGCTCATGCTCGCAGCGGTATGACGGCGCATGCCATTGTTCCTTCCGGCGTACGGTGCCACTTTTTCCAGCGCTGCTTTCAGCGTATGCTGAAAGCAGTGTATAATGCACCCATGTACGATGTGGTGCACTGTACTTAACTCTTATTTAAAAAGGAACCATCCTTTGGTGAAAGGCAAGAGCATAATCTGTTCTGAAAGCACTGACCATCCTCTACTCTCTCATTCATCCAGCCTTTAGTGCGAACACAGCTATGTTTGCTGGAATTTTGTAACTTATTTTTTTCCTTTGCTTCATCCTTTTGTTACATGCCCCTAGGTTTTACCCTCAACTTATTGTTGGGTCATATTAAAATACATAATTTTAGCCCCAAAACTTGCTTTTGACTTCTACATGAGATCGACTTATAGTTGAATATATATGGTAGCCGCAAGAGAGGTTTAAAATAAAGGCATTGCTTTCCAACAAAAATTCTCCCTTTCCATGAAAATTTCTTTCAGTCCCCAAATTTCTAGCATTGCAGTAGCTTAAAACCACAGTAAACCACAGCGACAGTAGATATAAGAATTCTTGGTGGGAATGATTTTTGGTGCCTGACTCTCTGCAATGCTAGAAATTTGAAAGCAAATTTCATTGGGGGGGGGCAGAATTCTTATTTGGGGGGTCAGTGCCAACATTCCCCC
>NW_024808999.1:1922-3230 GCF_019175285.1 Sceloporus undulatus | reverse complement strand
TAGCATATCTTCCTATATTTAGGAACCAACAGGAGTGCCATCTCCCAAAAGAGGAAGAGGTAGACCTAAAGGAAGCAAAGTCCATGATGGTCTGTCTGAAGAAGATGAAAAGGTGAGATTACTCCAGAGCAAAGGATTGGCTTGGATTATTATCCACTCAATAGCCAGTAACCCAAAGCTTTCACATATTTAACTTCTAAACGTCAGAGTTTGGGGCTATGCACACCGGATTGGGGCTGCAGCAACCGTATGCCACAGCTCTGATCCAGCCTTTCCAGGACATGAAAAAGAGACAAAAAACAGCTCCTTTTTGTGCCCTTGCATAAAAAACTCTGGGTCTTATTAAAACAACTTGCACTTAGGAAGGGTGCAATAGCCACGGCACCACAGCTACATGGCCCTCCTTTGGCCCTGTGTCATGCGGATGCAGCACCAGAGGAGCACCGTGATGCCGTGTAGCGCAGTGTCATGGCGCTCTGGGGACAAAGCTAGGATGTGTGCCGTGAAGACGCTAAGCCCCAATTCTGCCACTACAAAGAGCCCCTTTGTAGTATTTTAATATTTTATGTTGGAATGTTGTAGGAGAATCCTGGGTATGTCAGAGGCAGTTTTCCTTCTTCCAACTTTTTTAAAATTAAACCTTTATATCCATGGATGTTCTTTTGCATTCAGGACTGCACTGTCAAAGAAATAAATCTTCACTCGTGTGAAACTGGAACCTTCTGAATTCAAATTCTGCAGGCTTCTTAATTCTATACTAAACTATCAGCCAGTGCTGAGTGTTTGTACATGATGTTAGTAATAAATTTGAAAAATAATACATTGGTGGAAATTAAAATGCTCCTGAAAATCTATAGCTACCAGATATTATTATAAATTACATCCTTGGATATTATACTGGACTACGCTGTTTTGTTCACTAATTATTTCCCGGGATGTTAGGGAAAAAGTCAAAGATGGAGCCATCATTATACACTTGTACTTCCACGTTTGCGGCTTTGATTTTTGCGTCTTTGATTATTCACAGATTTTAGTAATATGTTGTCTCTAGGAATATCTAGGTCCTCCAGTGCAACTGTGGTCAACTTCAACCAAAATTTGCACTGAAGGACCTAGAGATTCCTAGAGAGTACATTCCACTAGGCATTTGTAGCTCCTCCAGAGCAATTAGATATTGACCACAGAGTTGCACTGGAGGACCTAGAGATTCCTAGAGAGGTGTTCTCTCAGATAAAAACATTCACTGGGGTCTTGTGCCCCTAACCCCAGCAAATGTGGTTGGATGTGTACTGTGAATATTATCTATCT
>NW_024808999.1:0-1912 GCF_019175285.1 Sceloporus undulatus | reverse complement strand
ATCTATCTATCTATCTATCTATCTATCTATCTATCTATCTATCTATCTATCTATCTATCCTGCCTTCCTCCCAGTACAGGGACTCAAGGTGGCTAACAAATTTAAAACACTATAAGTTAAAACAGTATGAAACATTAAAAATACAAAATTTTAAAAAACAGTTAAACAGTTCAAATGATTAAAACATTACATTATTAAAATTTAAAACTCTTCAAAACAAAACAGCACCCATGTCAATTTGTGAAAGCCTGACGACATAAAAATGTTTTTATCTGCTGTCAAAAGGAAAGTGAAGATGGAGCCATCCTGGCCTCTCTAGGAGGCAGTTCCAGAGCTTGGGAGCAGTCACGAGGATGGCAAGAAATGAATAGTAGCACGAAATTAAGACCTATAGATCAGTTCAGGGATATTTCTTCAGTTGATGTTTTTTAGAGCTGTGTAGTCATTGAAGAGGATTGGGTTGGGATGCAGGAGTACTTGTTTTCATTTAAATGCAGAAACAGAGATAAAACACCAAGCTAATAAGACTCCCACCACCCAAGACATCTGCTGACTTTGGGATACAGGTGTGTGTAGCTTTGACAGTTAAGCCCAGGAGTCCTGTTTCTGTAGACAAGCCTCAGTCAGTTAATACTTGCTCTTTTTATTTACAAATACGATGACCAAAACAAACTCTTGACCAAAACTGGAAATCCACTTTGATGCTGAAGTATGTTCTACTAACTCTGTTTAATTGTCATAACATTTGTGGAAGAATGGCTTTTCAGAAGAAGGTTGTGGATCTACTTATTAATGCTACTGTTTAATGTACTATTCTTGCATGCCTCTGGGCACTAGTACTGTTGCATCTGATATCGTTCAGTGTTATATAGCATAGCTACTTATGACAAGTATTTGTTTAGGATTTGACTGTGCCTTTATATCTGTCTTATTTTAAGTGTTTTGAACCTAAATTCAGCAAAGCTTTCCTGCTCTCTTGACTTCTCTGTTCTCACCCTTTTCTTCCTGTTCTTTGCAACAGAAATTCAACAACAGGTTTTCCATCTAGAAAAAAACCACAGGATTTCTAGTGTTAAATATAGGTCCAGGAGTACTCCTAAGTACATCCACATCTATTTGTTGAGATTTCCCAGCAAGTTGGCTTTGATTTGTAGCAAATCAGAGAGACCTCCAAGAGACCTGGTCACCTACAGCACTCTTCAGGTCTTGCAAACTCGGAGCCATGACTTCCTTTATTGATTCAATCCACATGTCATGCAGTCTTCCTCTTTTCCTGTTTCCGTCCAATGTACTGAGCATCATCATCTTTTCAAATGAGTGATCTTGTCCCATGATATGTCCAAAGCTAAATAACCCCAGTTTAGTAATTTTGGCTTCTAGGAAGAGGCCAAACTCAGTTTGGTCTAAGACCGATTTATTTGTTTGGTAGCTGTAGAATTCTCTTCTAGGGCGTTACAGCTTTAAGAAAATAAAAGCTATCTCTAGTTTAAACCAACTTAGATATTTCATTTTTGAAAACAAATGTTAGAGACCTGCATCTTATTTCATCCTATCAGTATGCTTATGAAAAGTACTGAATGGTTAGAAAAACAAGATTCAACCTTTAAAAATAAATTTAGTTGGAAAGAATCTGAAAATATAAGCTTTTTCACAATTTGGTCATATTAGTCCAGTGACCATGATGCTACATCCTACTCACATTAATTATTCTGTGTCATCTTCTATTTACTTTCTTTCATATTTAAAATTTAATCTCTCTCTCTAATATTACATTAATTAATATGATCTAGAAAAGTATGACATTAATTAATATAATGGTGTAATAATATTGTAATTGTTTAATGTAAGATGTTAAATATGTTACTTATAGTAATAAATACTAAATATGTTCAATTGTTGCATTAATTATAAC
>NW_024808998.1:0-3230 GCF_019175285.1 Sceloporus undulatus | reverse complement strand
ATGCCTACATATTTATATGTATAAATTATATGTGTGTTTCTGTGTATGTATGTGTGTGTGTGTATATATATATATATATATATATATATTGATACATATATGAAAAATTACACACTCATATATACATACAAACATAATTGATACATATAAAATATATGTTTGTGTGTGTGTGTGTATATATATATATATCTCAAAATTACATATATATGTGTACAAATATTTACATGTATAAATTATACGTGTGATTTTGATACATTATATATGTTATTATATATATATATATATATGACTACATACACATGTACAGTATATAACTTTTACCTATAGATATAGATAAGTACAAACCTATAGCTAGATGTATAGATAGTTATGGCCTGTGGTGGAGACCATCTACTGGGATTAACTGGTGTCCCATCAGTTCCGCTGCCTGGGAGCAATGGAGGGGCCTTGCCTGCTCAGCCCAGCTGTGGGCCTCATCTGCCCCTGAACATTAGCTGGAAAGGCAGGGGTTTCAGGGCTCTCCTTCTTCCTGAATCCCTCTTTCCTCCCTCCGCTTTCTCTTACGTTGAATGTTGTTGTTGTCGTCGTCTCTGCCTCCAGGTCATTTCGGAGGTATGGCGGCCCTAAGAGAAACCCCTGTCATAGGGCTCTCCTGGCAAGATTGGGTCCGAGGGGTTTCCAAGACAGACCCTCTGAAGAAATCTGGCCAAGGAAAGCCCAGGATAGGTTTGCCTTAGGCCAGGGCACCAGAAGTCAGAAACAGCTTCA
Source organism: Sceloporus undulatus (assembly GCF_019175285.1). Taxonomy (NCBI): domain Eukaryota; kingdom Metazoa; phylum Chordata; class Lepidosauria; order Squamata; family Phrynosomatidae; genus Sceloporus; species Sceloporus undulatus. The sequence continues at coordinate 2,462 of NW_024808998.1, read as the reverse complement.
AGGCACACTGCAATTATATAGTGTACACACACACACACAGAGCTATATTATATATACATATTTACATACACACACTCACACACATACATACATACGTACATACATACATACACATATATACACACAAACACAGACATATATACACAAACTCACAAAAACTTATATATATACACACACACCTTGCTCTGGAGAGTCAAAGCCCAAGGCAAGGTCTAAATTGACTTGTGATCTCACCAAAGTTGTGTGCGATGGGAGATCTCAGCCAAGGCATGATTCCAGGGAAGAGGGGAATGTTGATTGAACTTTCCAAGCTGCCCTTCCCTGGAATCATTGCTTTGGGTGAGATCATGCGCTTGGTGAGATGATGAGCAAACTCTCTCTCTCTCTCTCTCTGTGTGCCCTCCTTTGCCTGTCTGCTTATGGCAACCTGATGAATGTCATGGGCTTTCTTAGGCAAGCCTGTGCTTAAAGACTCTCAAAACTGGCAATGGCAATAGAGTCTGGCGCAAGGGCAGCGTGGAAACTGCGCCTTGCCCTGGCATGCCTCCTCCGCATGATATTGTTATTAGTCACCCCTGGCAAATCCAGACACTCAGAGCATCACTTTCGTTTCTCTTTTGCAGTTTCCCCCTCTCAGTCGCAGCAGCAACCAGATGAAGACCGCCGTCTCTTCCGGATAGGAGCTGCTCCTCACCAGCGCCAGGTGGGTTTCCTTTCTTTGGCCATCAGGTCTTAAAAGGCGGCACAGTGGACAACAAAACCTGTGGCTACTCAAGTCCCATTAAATTGTTATTACTATTATTTATTTTATCTTCTGATATCCTGCCTTTCTCCTGACAAAGGGACTCCAGGCAGCTAGCAGCAAACATTGTGTGTGTGTGTGTGTGTGTGTGTGTTCCAAACAACAATAACAAAAAACAGACCTAGGTTTTATAAGGGACACAATTTTATTTACACTGTGTCAAAAGGGACTTGAGCATCCACGGATTTTGATATTCACGAAGGGTCCTGGAACCAAATCCCTGTGGATAACAAAAGCCAACTATACACACACACACATATTCCAAGAAAACAAACCTTGATTTTGCCATTTTGTATAAGGGGTACAAATTTATTTTCACTGTACCGATTGGGACTTGGGCATCCAGGGATTTTGGTATCCAGGGAAGGTCCTGGAACCAAACCAGGGGCCCACTGCACCCGAATAACTCCGGACCTCCTTGCAGTGCCAAGCCTTGTGTTTCCAAATGGTTTGGGCATGCCTCTGTTAGACTTGCGCAGGTGCTGAGCTTCTCAAGGCCAGAGGGGAGGCAAATAGCTGATAAACCCAGACCCGGTTCAGCTGTGTCCAGAATGGGTCCGGCGCATCCCTCCCTCAGTGGCATGCGCTCTAATCTCCCACAGCTGCAGAGTGAGAGACAGCCCTGGCTACTCAGCCTCCGATGGACTCAGTCCGTTGGCCTTTGGTTGCCATTGCCAAGGGGTTTCGGGTATAAACGTTTGGGCAAATGCCACTTGCTTTTGTTCTCTTCCCTGGACTCCTGTGCGATTAGTGGTTTTTCCTAGAAAATCACTTCCTGTTTGTTTTGAGAATTTGCTTTTCAGTTGTACATTTGGAGCAGGGATTGGCAATTGTGGCTGTCCAGGTATATTTGGATTGCAGCTCCCATAATCCCTTACAATGCACTTGCTGGCTGGGGCTTATGGGAGTTGTAGTTGTCTACGTCTGCTTTAGAGGGATGCTGCTCCTTTTCAGGAGTAAGAGAAAATACAAAAGTGTTTACTGTCCGAACATAGCTTAGAGAGATAAAAGGGTCATCTAGGTCCAAAACACACTGCAGAAATAATCCAGTTTGGGACCGCTTTAACTGCCCTGTCTCAATGCTAGGGGATTCTGGGAACTGTGGTTTTGGGAGACATTTAGCTTTCTCTGTCAGAGAATGCTCTGGTGCCACCATAAACTACAACACCCAGTACTCCAGTAATGTTATCTAATGTTATTTAGTTTGGTTGTCTGCCATATTTTATTGAATGTTAACATGTACTAACATGGAATATATTTAATTATTTTCCTAGAATGTATGCCATAGGCAGGTTTATTTGATCTATTTTAATTGATTGTATGTACAGAGCTGTGTAAATTTACAGCACCATATAAATAAAGCTGCATAATAATAACAATCATTCCTAGAACTGAGCCAGGGCAGGAAAAGTGGTCTCAAAGTGGATTATTTCTGCAGTGCGTTTTAGACCCTAATCTAGCTTGCTATCAAACAGGAAAACCCAGCAAAAGCAAAACACAGTAATCCATCCTCTATTTAAATGCTTCTCAAGAAGGGTGCTCAGCCATGGCTCCTTTTCTTCATCCTGGAGAGAAGTGACCAGTTGGGTGTCCAGTGGGGCTCTGTCCTGGGCCCAGTACTGTTCAACATCTTTATCAATGACTTGGATGACAGAATTGG
>NW_024808997.1:0-3230 GCF_019175285.1 Sceloporus undulatus | reverse complement strand
GTATCATAATTTCATCTTTCTGTTCAGAAGCCAAGGCATTAATACTAGAAAGCCAAAAAGAAAAAGAAAAAGACTTGAAAATTGGACAAGTGGTGGCAAGAGGACTGATGTTACGTAGTCCATCAAAATAATTTTTTTAGAAAAAATTAAATCAGAATAACTACATAGATATTTTAAATCTTTATAACTGACTGAATTCTACCCTTCATACATTATCATTGCATCAAAATGCATAATGTTTTCGTGCAGAGGTGGACAACTTTTGGACATTGGGACAGCACTGTCCCCCAGAGGCCCTTAGGGGCTTTATTCCTCTCTGCTACCCTCACCTCTGAAACCTAAAATTATACACACACACACACCATTCAAAATGCCCCCTATGCCCCCTCAGAGGACTTGAGAGGCAATTATAACATATCTCCTCCCTGCAAAAAAACATTTAAAACCTAGAAGAAGCCTTTTTCCAACAAGAAGTGACAGGAAGATTAGTTTCTAGGTGGGCCGCAACATGGCATAATTGTCGCCTCAGCCTCTCAGGGCAATGGGGCTTATTTCAGTGAGCAAGAAAAAATCCATCCAAACGTTTAAAAACAAAAGAGGTGTTGAGGTCCTTGGTTCAGACCACAATTTATAAAGCTGGCTACTTTTGATAAACAAATTCTCCAGTCTCTGATGCACTGAACACCATCCTCAGAAAGTACAGTAACAGATGAGTGCTATATCTGAACCAAATCTGTTTTAAAGCTGGGATGAGCACATTGAGACCTAGCTGGACAGTAACTCTCATCCACCCCAGCTAGTACTGCCAGTGAATGGGATGATGGGAGTTTCAGGTCAAAAACATGTAGAGTTGCCACCCACAAATCATCACATACTGAAAGTTCTCAAAAATACATTCTTTGTAATGAAAAGGAAAATACAGAGAAATTAAGGCACACAAAATTGTTGGAAGAACAAAGCTAGCTTCTGCTAGCAGGTAATTCAAACTTAATTGATAATTATACCCAAGAACTGAAGAAAAGGAATAAATGTCTAAAGGAACAAGAGGAAATGAATGAGAAATTGTCTATTTATGATTCTACAAATGGAGTATGTATTATTGCTGTATTTTAAACAAATCTTGGTTAGAAGTGCAAATGAAGGATGCAAATTTTAATGTTTGTTATTTGTTCATTTGTTTGATGTGTTTTGTTTGTAAATTGTTGTGGGTTATATGTTTATTTTTTGTATGTCAGAAATTTCATTAATTTGTTTTTTTAAAAAGATAAATTCTCATCATATGCCAGCCAAAGGGGTGGGGTTTCACTACAGTCATATCTTGATAACAGCAGAAAGCCCATGTTGCCAGGATTTGAGGATTCAATTTAAAAGTAAAAGGCAAAGTGTAAGTTGCTAACACAACTATCTTTATAATGTAGACTCTGACATCGTTGCACTGTCCCCAAGGTTGTCAGAAGCAGCTCTGTGGACCACTGAAATTTTGCTACAACTTCAAGAAAGCTGCATTACAAGGACAATGGATATTCCCACAAAACTTTCATTATCACATTTGCTTAGCAGCCATTTAGTTTTATGCACTTTTATCAAGATAATTAAAAATGGATGTTAGTGTGATAATATTTTTCAGTAATAAAAAAAATAATTCTAAACCTGGAAACATTCCAACTGCTTTGAGTAGCATTTTACGCTGCTATCTTTAAATGTGATTTACTCTCCTAGCCCACTTGTATGATATTTACTATCTAAGAAGGAAACATAAAGAGGGTAAAAATCATTCCAATAAATTTTTCTTCTTAAAACTACATCCAGAATATATCAACTGACAAACAATTCACATATTAACCAATATTCTTGTGGCATTTGTATTCAGTTCACAAGTACTCAAACGTAATTTTTGCATGTCTTAAGGAATCAAAATTACATTATTTAAGCAAAATAATTTACCCACCAGCTGGAAAGGGGATCTAACTGAGTTAATAAAGAATTTAGCATTTTCTCTGTCTGTGCTAGATGTTGCTCCAACTCCAAAAGCTGACGTTCTACAAATGAAAACCAACACTTTAAATAAGTAACATTACTGACAAGCCAGATTGTTGTATTACAGTTTTCATACATATTTTTTTTAAGTAATTATATACTCTTGTAGAAAAACCTTTTTACTAGATGAGATTTAAAGCATTCTACTAATTTGCTGAGCCTTATGTAATTTTAATTAACTTAATTCAGGTAATGATGCTCAGGATTACACATGTAATGCAGTTTTTTAAAAAGTGTTTTTAAAAGCTATCTTTTCTAGGACAGTAATGAAATAAACTGTTTCACTGCTTGTTAAATCTGTAAGATTTCATATATAAGACAGATTTGTCTGGAAATCAAATACTGTACAGATAAAGTTTCATTTCCAGCATAATAACATTCCTAAAAATTCTAGTTTCCAAAAGAGACTGTGTTATACCTACATTTTTTCCCAGAAATAATTTTGCAAGAAAGCTTTGCCATAGTTATCAAGAAGATGTAGGCAGAGTGCATTTCTAGTAAAACTGTGGAGTGTTCTTGCAACAAAATTCTCATGGGCAAGCTTACAAAACACTTAAGATGATGCACTTTTAAAGCCAATTTAGTTTAATAGCCCCACTATGATGAATGAACATAATAATAATAATAATAATAATTTGTTTTATTTATATACCGCTATTCCAAAGATCATAGCGGTGAACAGCAAGTAAGCTAATTAGCAAGTAAGCTAATTTGCCCCCAACAGTCTGGGTACTCATTTTAGCGACCTCGGAAGGATGCAAGCCTGAGTCGAGCTTGGGCCCTTTTGCTGGTCTTGAACTCGCAACCTTGTGGTTTTGAGTGAATGGCTGCAGTACAGGCATTTAACCACTGCGCCACCAGAGCTCCATGAACATAATGTTCATATATAATTTGCCAATCATTTTAAAAGTATTTTTTTAAAAAATTACCATCAAATAATACTACTTAGTACTGAGGCACATATAATGTTAAATTCAGTTTACTTCATTTTGTATGCAGTAATGACTTTCTTCATTAATGTACCGTATATGCTGGTCAAATGGCAGGATATTTCTCAATAAGCAGAGATATCAAACAGCCCATTGTCAAAGTGTACTACCTTTTTGAACCATGAAGTATCTATAAAACCATGAAGTATCTAGTTAGCCATGCTTTCCCATTTCATCCACAGAATAAATCATGGCTACCAGAGT
>NW_024808996.1:0-3230 GCF_019175285.1 Sceloporus undulatus | reverse complement strand
TTTTGTGTCTTGGGGGGGGGGCTCTTAGCCTCTCAAAATGGTGGCACTTAGTCTTGACCCCCCCCCTTCCCAAAATCCTGGCTACGTCCTTGGGCCCCTACTGTAAGTACCTCCGTTTTGTCTGGATTCAGCCTGAGTTTGTTTTTCCTCATCCAGCCCATTGCCGCTTCAAGACATTGATTGAGGGGAGAAATGCCATCTGTTGTCATAGCTGCTGATCGGGACATGGAGAAATATAGTTGGGTGTCATCAGTGTACTGATAACACCCTGCCCCGTGTCTGCGAATGATTTCCCCCAGGGGCTTCATATAAATGTTGAATAGCATCGGGGACAGTATGGCGCCTTGAGGGACACCATATTTAAGATCCGTTTTCAAGGAGCGACTGTCCCCGAGCATCACCCTCTGGAATCTACCCGAGAGGAAGGACTGGAACCACTGGAGTGCAGTGCCACCGATTCCTAACTCTCCCAGGCGTTCCAAGAGGATGTCGTGATCAATTGTATCGAAGGCCACTGAGAGGTCTAGAAGCACCAACAGGGTCACACTTCCTCTGTCAATGGCTAGACGAAGACTGTCAGCCAGAGCAACCATGGCAGTCTCCACTCCATATCCCGTCCTGAAGCCGGTTTGAAATGGGTCTAGATAATCGGTTTCATCCAAGATGACTTGGAGTTGAAAAGCAACAGCCCTCTCAATCACCTTGCTCAAAAATGGCAGATGGGAAACAGGCCTGTAGTTCTTCATATCCAGGGGGTCCAGGGAAGGTTTTTTCAGGAGCGGTCTAACAACTGCCTCCTTTAAGCAAGTTGGAACACAACCTTCCCTAAGGGATGCATTGATGACATTTCTAAGAAATGCCATCAAGGCATCACCCCCCTGGACAGCCAGCCATGATGGGCAGGGATCAAGGGGACATGTCATCTTTTTCACATTTCCAAGGATCTTGTCCACATTATCGGTATTCACAAGCTCAAACCGATCCAGTTTAACCTCAACAATGGGTTCACTGGACACCTCATCAGTCGATTCTGCTGCAATCCCAGCATCCAGGTCGGCTCTTATCTGAGAGATTTTATCTGCGAAGTAGTTGTTAAAAACATCACAGCAGGCCATTGTCGGGTTAAGCAAAAGGTTCTGCACAGGTGGAACCTGTGTCAGTTCCTTTACCACCCTAAACAGCTCTGCTGGACGGGACTCCGCAGATGCAATACGTGTAGAGGAGAAAGATCTCTGTGCTGCCTGTATCACCTCTCTATAGGAATGAAGGAATTTCCTATGATGAGTTCTGTCAGATAGCAGTCGAGTGTCACGCCAGTCGCGCTCTAGTCGTTGTCCAACCCGCTTCATTTTCCTCAGATCTTCAGTATATCATGATTTACAATTAGGAGCGGGTTGGAAAGGACGCTTGGGAGCAATTGTGTAGATGGCCCTGGCGATATTGGTGTTCCAGGTATTAACCAGAGCATCGACAGAATCACCAGCATTACCAACCAAGGAACCCTCTAAGGCTTTCTGGAATCCAATTGGTTCCATAAACCTTCGAGGGCGGACCATTCTAATGGGTCCTCCACCCTCGATGGGGCAGACTGTGGCTCTTAGTTCAGCCTTGACCAGGAAATGATCCGTCCACAACAGTGCGGTGGTACTAGTTAGCTCTGCCCACGGATATTTCTGCTCCGTACTGAAGACCGCATCAAGGGTATGACCTGTGCAATGTGTTGGCCCGGAAACCAATTGGGATAGGCCCATGCCTGTCATGGAATCCATGAACTCCCGAGCCGCACCTGTTAAACTGGTCTCGAGTGGGATGTTGAAGTCGCCCAGAATTATAAGTCTGGGCAACTCCAACAACAACTCCGAGACCAGCTGTGTCAACTCGGATAGGGAGTCTGTTAGACAACGGGGTGGACGGTATACTAACAGAATCCCTATACTATCCTTAGTTTTCAGGCTGAGGTTGTTAAGGTTGGGAAATCCTGTTTGGGGTCACTTCTGACTTTAGGGACTTTACATCCTCCATTATTGGTTTCCTGAAGGCCTCAAACTGCCAACTGTGACGCGTTAAGGTTAAGGTGGCCATTTTGTGTTCTGGCAGCCATTTTGTGGTCCAGCGGCCAATTTGAGACTGGCCCATTGTGACCTCAGTCTGATGCTCCTTACCTGAAGCATTCATAGTGTCCCATTGTGATCTCAGGCTGATGCTCCTTGCCTGAAGGACTGAGACTGGCTCATTGTGACTTCAGGTTCATGCATCTTACCTGAATAACTGAGACTGGCCTATTGTGACCTAAGGCTGATGCTCCTTTCCTGAAGGATTTAGATGGGACTATGGTCACTTCAGACTGGTGCTCCATACCTGAAGGAATGAGACCAGCCCATTACCTCACGCTGATGCTCGTTGCCTGAGGGATTGAGATTGGCCCATGGTGACTTCAGTCTGATGCTCCAAACCTGAAGCATTAAGATGGGACTATTGTGACTTCAGGCTGATGCTCCTTTCCTGAAGAGTGAGACTGGCCCATTGTGATCTCAGACTCAAGCTCCTTGCCTTAAAGATTTAGATAGGACTATTATGAGCTGAGGCTGGTGCTCTTTACCTGAAGGATTGAGACTGGCCCATTGTGACTTCAGCCTGAAGCACCTTCTCTGAAGGATTGAGAATGGCCCATTGTGACCTAAGGCTGATGCTCCTACCCTCATGCATTGAGTCGGCCCATTTTGATTACAGGCGGATGTACCTTGCCTGAAGTATTCAGATGGCGCTATTGTGACTTCAGGTTGCTACTCTTTACCTTCAGCATTGAGACTGTCCCATTGTAATCTCAGAATCAGAGAATTAGAGAATCATAGAGTTGGAAGAGACCACTGGGGACATCCAGTCCCTCCTGCCATGGAGGAACTCTCAATCAAAGCATAGTGAGAGATGGCCATCCAGCCTCTATTTAAAAACCTCCAAGGAAGGAGATCCAATACACTCTGAGAAAGGAGTGTGTTCCAATGTCCCTCCTAATGTTGAGGTGGACTCTCTTTTCCTGGAGCTTGCATCCATTCCTCCAGTTCTTGTTCTCTGGAGCAGCAGAAAACAAGCTTGCTCCCTGCACAATATGGCATCCCTTCAAATATTTAAACAGGGCTGTCATATCACCTCTTAACCTTCACTTCTCCAGGCTAAACATCCACAGTTCCCTAAGTCGTTCCTCATAGGATATGGTTTCCAGACCCTTCACC
>NW_024808995.1:0-3231 GCF_019175285.1 Sceloporus undulatus | reverse complement strand
GTGTTAAGAAATTGAAGACAAACCAGTAAGAGAGAGGAAGGGGGGGGCATATGTTTAGAGCGGCCATGCGTGGGCTCACGGGGAGTGGTTGGGAAAAGAGGCATACCTGTCTACAGTTTCTTCCATTCAAACAATTATAAAATCTGTTATGTGGCATATATACTTGAGTATAACTCAAGGAAAAGTTTTGGGACCAAAATAATGGATTTTGAGATGACCTGTGGATAAATTGAGTGTTAAACCTAAATGCATGTAACAAGGGATGTAGAAGATGAAGCAAAGAAAAACAATGCCAAAGAACTTGCAAAATTCCATCAGGAATATCTGTTTGTACTGATAGTAGAGGGGAGATCAGTGTTTTCAAGACAAATTATGCTCTCAGGGTAATTTTTTTCAAGTAAAAGTTCTAGACATATACACATACTGTAGTTTTAGGATTGTTCCATAGTTTCTTCCCATGAAGAAGGGGGAAGAAAGGTCTCTGGCCAGAATTGTGTAACAGTTGTGTCTAAAAATGCAAAAATTGCCTATCTAGAAGTACACATATGATGGATTTATCCAAGAAGACTTGCAGCTTGTCTTCTTGGCAGTGTGTGTGTGTGTGTGTGTGTGTGTGTGTGCGCGTGTGCGTGTGCGTGTGTGTGTGTGTGAGAGAGAATACTTTCAAAACTAACAAGTGCCTCTTTTTTGTCTAACTCTTGTGCCGTAATAAAAATATTTTGCATCTTCACATTGGTGAATATCTTGTATACATCAACTGGTAGTATTGCCAGTTGAAACTGTTTCAGTTCCAGCTTGTAACACAACAAAATGCAGAAAAGCCAAAGGAAGGGGTAAATACTTCTGCAAAGAACTTTATGGAAATTTATTAGGAGGCAACAGTCACACTTGTTGTTGTGTGTCTTCAAGTCTTTTCTGACTTATGGTGACCCTAAGGCAAATGTATCATGGGGTATTCTTGGCAAGTTTCTTCAGAAAGGGTTTTGCCACTGTCATCCTCTGAGCCTGAGAGAGTGTAATTTGTCCAAAGTCACCCAAAAGGTTTCAAGGCTGAGCTGGGATTTAAACCCTGGTCACCAGAATCCTAGTCCCAAACTCAAACCACTGTGCCACACTGGCTCAACAATCACACAGAGCTTTGTAAATAAAATCAACTAAGGGCCTAAACAGACAGCCAAAATAAAGCTGGAGCGTGGCTTTGGAGCAGCTTTCGGACTCTTAGTACACATGCATCATTTAAACAGCATACCTCCAAAGTGAACCAAAGCAGCTTTATTTTGGCCTGTCTGTATGGGGCCTTATACTACCTGAATGAATATATTTTATTGATATAAATATACACTCGTACCTCCACATTCACTGGGGCTAGGAGTACAGTACCATTTCGGAGCTCCTTCCTGGTTTGGTCCACTAGGCGCAGCCTTCAGACGGCTGCGCCCAGCGGACCAAAGGAGAAAGGGGCCAAGCGGCCCCTTTCTTCTCCTCCTCCCCACCGCCGCGGGGTGTCCTTGGGGCTTGAAGCCCCAGGGACACCCCTTTTCAGGCTGCAGGGAAGCGGTGTTTTGCTGCTTCCCCGCAGCCTGAAAAGTGGCAGATCAGGGCCTCAGCGGCTGCCATTCTGGCCACTGAGGCCCCGATACACCGGGGAAAGGGGCGGGTGCAGCCCGCCCCAAATGGGCTGTCTGTAACCCGCCTCTGTTTCCACATCTACCCTAGGAATAATATTACAGGAGCCAATAACATCACCCACAACATCAGAGGCACACTTACTTGCTTTTCCTCCAATGTGATATATGCCATCCTATGCCAGCATCTCCCCTTACATTCTGCATTGGACAAACAGGTCAGTCTTTACGCAAGAGGATTAAAGGACACAAATCGGACATTAGACATGGCAGTACTCACTAACTGACCACTGTAAAGTTCTGAAAGACCTGTATGTATTACCTTACTCAGCCCTTTGTAACCTTAGAGCAAGGGACATGATTCACATCTTCTGGATCCTATTACAGTACATTCTATTCCACTCTAACAACTGTATGAATACATATTTTAACTTGAGGCTTTAATATCACTCTATACTACATCTGAACCAGTGGCTTTAAATCCACAAAAGCTTGTGTTAAAAAAAAAATAAGTTAATTTTAAAGGTGCCGTTTCATTCTTTTTTACTCTTCCTCCTTTTTATATTTTATTAAGTAATCTGAAATCATTCCTATGTAACAGGGATTCAGCCTTAGATGGGGTTAAACTCCTCCTTAAAACTCAGGTTCGTAGTTTGGGGATACTTCTCGATTCAGTGCTGGAAGCCCAGGTGGTAACCAGGAGTGCTTTTGCAAAGCTAAAACTCATGTGCCAACTGCACCCGTTCCTGGAGAAGTCAGATCTGGCCATGGAGGTACATGCCTTGGTTACATCCCATCTGGATTACTGTAATGTGCTTTACATGGGGCTGCCTTTGGAAAGTGCTCAAAAACTTTAACTGGTCCAAAGAGCTTCAGCCAGGCTGTTAACTGGAACTCGCTACAGAGAGCATACAACTCCTTTGTTGCAACAGCTCCATTGGTTGCCAATTTGTTTCCAAGCATAATTCAAAGTGCTGGTTTTGACCTCTTAAAACCTTATACGGCTTGGGTCCAGGCTATTTGAAGGACTGTAGCTCCCTGTACGAGCCCCCAAGCATATTGAGTTCATCCGTAGAGGCTCTTCTCTCTGTCCCACCACACTCTGAGGCGTGTTTGGTGGGAACAAGAGAGAGGGCCTACTCAGTGGCTGCTCCCAAGCTTTGGAACTCCCTCCTTGTGGAGGCCAGGATGGCTCCATTCCTGCTATTCTTCCGGCATGAGGTAAAGACGTTCTTGTGTAGGCAGGCCTTTGCAAATGGATAAGGTCTGGGAATGCTGTGCTATTTAAATTTTAAGGTTTGTATTTTAATATTCAATTTTAGCTCATAACTGTTTTAATTTTTTAAATGGTTTGTTTTTTTTAATTTTATATTTATATGGACAGGTTGCTTACCTGTAACGGTATTTCTTCGAGTGGTCATCTGCGAATTCATACAAATGGGTTGTACTGCGCCTGCGCAGTGCCTTCGGAAACTTCTGGAATCACTAGGCAAAGTACACTTTGCAACATGTTGAAACTTTTTGGCGGTAACCCCGCCCATCCCCTATAAAACCTCCGTTCCCGCTCTTTTCCCCAGTTCCGCAATTTTTCCGCCGTGAAGGCGAC
>NW_024808994.1:0-3231 GCF_019175285.1 Sceloporus undulatus | reverse complement strand
GGGTTTTTTTTGGACAAATGAAAAAACAACAACTGTTTTAATATTAATTTAAAAATAAAGTAGGTGGGGAGTTTTTTGGTCAAATGAGAATAAAACAACAACCAGTACTGTAATATTAATTTAAAAATAAAATAGGGTGGATTTTTTTTTTGGTCAAATAAACCCGTTTTAATATTAATTTAAAAATAACGTCTGTTTTTTGGGGTCAAATGAAAAAAAAAACCCAGCATTTTAATATTAATTTAAAAATAAAGTAGGGTGGGTATTTTTTTTTGGGGGGGGGACAAAAACCCCAGTATAGTATGTGTGTGTGTGTATTTTTACAATCCTGAGGTTTCTTTGTCATTTGACCAAAAATCCCCATCATCCTACTTTATTTTTAAATTAATATTGGAGGTGTGAGAAAGAACCAGGCTCCTTTATGCATATGTGGTGGTATTGTAAGCATGTCAAAAAATATTGGGTACAAATATATAATAAAATGCAACAAATTGTAAAAGTGAATTTTAAATTTGAAGCCAAACTTTTTTTGTTAAATATGATTTCAGATGATAAATTGGAAGACAAGCACAGAAAATTATTTCTTTACATGGTTTCAGCGGCTAGAATGACACTTGCATCCCATTGGAAAGGAGATGCAGAGCCTACTTGGAATGAATGGATCTTGAAACTTAATAGATTTTATGGAATTGGACAAAGTTACTTGTTATGTTATGAACTTGAATTGGGACAAGGAGAAATTAATTTGGCATCCTTTGATCATGTTTATAAAATCAGAGAATTTGGTCCGTAATTTTATTGGATAACTTCATATTGTGTTATAAAGATTGTTAGAAGAAATATAGCAAAATGCGGGGAGATATAAACGCAAGACAAATTCATAAGGGGTAAAAAATTTTTTAATTAAATTGAGGATTGAAGGATAATAGATTTGTTTAAAATATGTGTAAAAGTTTTAATTTAAGTATAATCATGGATTACACAAGTGCGGTGAATTTGATCTTTTTCTTTTTGTATTAAGGAAAATTGCTGGGCTAAATCATGTCTCAACCCCTCCGTAGGAGGAAGTCATTATGTTCTTGTAGTAATGTTGTTATGGTATCTGTAGTGGTGGGTTGAATGTATGTATTGTATTATATTGGTATTGTTATGAATGTTTTATGTAGTCATATATGTTTTTTATATATATGTATGGTAAACTTTAATAAAGATTAAATAAAAAAATAAATTTATTTTATTTTAATTTTTTATTTTAGATTATATATATATATATGAGGTTTTTGGTTGAAAAACAACCCTCTTCAATTTTGTTTCAGATTTTTCGCTCTTTCTTCAATTTTTAAAAATTTCCTCTTAATTTTTTTGGTATTTTTTCCTCTTTCTTAAATATTTAATTTTTTCCATCGTTCTTAAATTTTGAGGGTGTTCGTGAGGCAAGACTCACATCATGAGATTTGTACACAATTGTTGTGTGCCTTTAAGTTGTTGTTTTTTCCTGACCCTAAGCATTGAGCCCTCCGTTGTCAGGTCCTGTCCTCCATTTCAAGCCTTCTGTCCAAGAGGAATTCCAAAGTGTCCTCCATTTTGAGCATTTCTAAAAAGCATGACATGTACATTGATACTGAGTGGATTTTAGCTTTTAGTTGGTCATGTCCTCCATTTATTTTGAATGCCCTGCATTTTGTGGTGCCTTGTTCTCGTTTCAGTTGGGACATTAGGTCACTCTGACTCTCAGTCTAACCTATCACTGGGTTTTCTTGGCATGTTTCTTGAGAGCGGGTTTGCCATTGCCTTCCTCTGAGCCTGAGAGAGTGTGACTTGCCCAAGTTCACCCAAATTTGAACCCAGGTCTCCAGAGTCGTAATCTCAATGCTCAAATCACTACACCTCTTTGTTTCTCTTTTTTCCTTCTCAGTAAACAAGTGCAGGATTAAGCCACACTGACTGTGTAAAATGTCAGTTTAATAATAATAATAATAATAATAATAATAATAATAATAATAATAATATATTTATATTCCGCTTAATCTCTAAGAATCCAAGCGGATTACAACAGTAAAGCAAAATACAGTTAAAAGAGAATACATTAAAAATTCCAAGATCCCCATTCCTCCCCCGAATCATAAAAACATAATTAAATACTAATTATATTTTAACCCAATATAAAATGAGAAAGTACAGGAACAAAATCTGAGATTTTCCAATCTGTGTGGATGTATCCTGAGTTGGGGAGGACCAATCCACTGCAAAAACAGCAATAAATGAATAGCTGTAAAGATTAGCCAGGCTATAGGAATAAATATCACTCTGTTTAAGCGGATTTACTCGGCGTGGTGCAGTGGTTTGAATGCTGGACTCTTGAGACGGGTTGAATCCCCACTGAGACATGAAAACCCACTGGGTGACCTTGGGCAAACCACATACTCTCAGCGTCAGATGATGCCAGTGGCAAACCCCCTTTGAAGAAACTTGCCAGATAAATTCACCTTCGGGTTGCCATAAGTTGGAAATGATGACTTAAAGGCAAACAACAACACGTATGCATAAGAAGATTGGGCATGGTTGCAACCCTTTGCGTGCATTTACTGGGATTTACTCCCCAAAAGCCTGTGACTTATTGGGGAGGAAGCCCCATTTAATTCATGCATAAGAGAGGCTGCACATTCTGTACCAGTGATTTTCAAAGTGGTGGCCCCTGGCACACTGGGAAAAATAATACTGTAATTCCTGGTCCCTGTCATTAGATAGCCTGAGAAACACTGTTCTGTACTATATAATCAGGTGGGCAACTGTGGAAGGCTTGGGGGGCTGCATTAGCCCCCTAGGAGAGCTTGAAGGGCTGCATCTGCTTCTTCACTTTAATAATAATAATAATAATAATAATAATAATAATAATAATAATAATAATAATAATAATAATAATAATGTCACCCCAAATGCATCTAAGGACTATGGGAGTGTGTGTGTGTCTCTGTATCACTTTGCCCACCTCACTATTCACACTATGTGTAATTTATATACACCCTCTTGCTAATGTCATCATTAAGCCTGTGTTAACTCAGTGAAAGCTATAAATAGAGGCAATCAACTTAATTAACAATTAATGAATTATTTCAGATCACCAGCATGGGGCTAACATATTTTCAACAATCAATTGAAAAGAATGTACTCTATAATTGTGCTTCTGAGATACTAAAATATTTGGTGTTGAATATACAGTGGGAACTCTTC
>NW_024808993.1:0-3231 GCF_019175285.1 Sceloporus undulatus | reverse complement strand
CTTGGAAATGCTGAGGTTGGGAAATGCCTTGCCTTGGGCTGCTGAGCTTTGGTGCTCCCCTTCCCCAAATAATCTTCCTTATCACAAGGTTCCAGTAGGGGAGTCAGGATCGCTCAACTTGCCCTTCCTTCCTTACCTTTCTGCCCAGCTGCGGAAGGCAACTCAGCCCAGATGGTGAGGAGCCCCATTAGTAAGAGGAGGGCAAGCCGGCTGGCCTTCATGGTGTGCCTGATGTTCCTTGCCAAATGCAAAGGCTCTTTGGGGCCTGGACTTAAACCCTCCCCAGGAGGTGCTTAGCCCAGCCCTTGCTTAGCCAGGAATGGGCCCAGAGGAGCTGATGGGGGCTTTCCCCGGCTCTGAGGTGGCAATGAAGCCGGTTTGGCAGCTCTTCCCATTGCATGGGGTAGTACTAGTGACCCTTGGGTTAAAGGTACTTCCCCATACCCTTCATTGCACACATTCTCCTAACTCATTTGGTGCATTACTTAAGTAACTGTCTCAAAATGGATAGGACTGTGGTTGTTACTCTCCATAAAGTAGCTGGGCAGAAAGTGGATCCACACATGAAGATGTTGATGCTGCTGCCTTTCTTTTGCCTTTCTGTCTTTCTTTTAATGGGTTGAGTAATTTCTGTGCCACTGCCACTCCCAAAATGGCTGCGTGCAGAAAGACAGCCTTGACCGTGGAAAGGTCCCTGCAATGACCACCTGAATCTGACCTTGTGAACGAAGCATAAAGGTCTCAGGCCACACTGCAGAATAAATGCAGTTTGGCACCACTTTAACTGCCCTGGCTCCTTCCTGTGGAATCCTGGGATTTGTAGTTTCTTGTGGCACCAGAGCTCTTTGACAGAGAAGGCTAAACATCTCTGTTGCTGATGTGAGCCTTCAAGTCATTTCTGACTTATGGCAACCCTAAGGCAAGCTATCATGAGGTTTTCTTGGCAAGTTTGAAGAAACTTTATTATTATTATTATTATTATTATTATTAAGCTTTATTTATGAAGCGCTGTAGATTTACACAGCGCTGTACAGACAAACTTACCAAGGAAACCTCATGATAGATTGGCCTTAGGGTTGCCCTAAGTCAGAAAGGACTTGAAGGCAGAGAGGGTTTGCCTTCCCCTGAGGCTGAGAGAGTGTGACTGGGCCAAGGTCATCCAGTGGGTTTCATGGCCGAGCGGGAATTCGAACCCTGGTCCCCAGAGTCATAGTCCAATGCTCAAACTACACCATGCTGGTTTCCAAATCCCAGGATTCCATAGCATGGAGCCATGGCAAGGTAAAGTGGTGTCAAACTGCATTAATTCTTCAGTGTAGAAGAAGCCTCGGTTCGTTGACTGCAGACACAGCCCGCTTGCCCTGCCATCTGCAAATGCCATCACCTTCCCATAACTCAGCGCACAACCGTATGTGCAATACACACCACAAACACACCTAGACATCCATGCAAGCCCCCATGCATCCATGGCCATTGCATGCACAGTTCCATTGCCACAACCTGAAATGAATATAGATGTTCCGCATCAGAGAAAAACGTCCAACCGCATCCGTAGGAAGATTCACACATGCAGAAAATATCAAGAGGATTCCAGCCCACAGCTGAGGACTATTGCCCATGACGGCTGAGAGCGATAGGAGCTGTACTCCAACACCTTTGAAAAATAGAAGCTAGAGAGGAGTCTGCACTTGGTTCCCACTCTTTGCAGAGGAACTCAGCAGCAGGTGATGGGTCCCTAGTCCACCATGTTTCCACAACAGGTCTTGACTGTGGGTTTTGTTCCTCTGCCAGTGTCATGGTCATCCTGCCTTCCCACTGTCCCCATGAAATTGGGCTGGCAATGTGATTATTATTATTATTATTATTATTAACCTTTATTTATAAAACGCTGTAAATTTACACATACAATCTTTTTAATTGGATGATTCCCTGCCCTCAGGCTTACAATCTAAAAAGACACAACACAAAAAGAGAAGAGAAGGTGGTGGGGAAGGGGCCTTTCTAGTAGGATAATACATACAAAATACATAGCAATACAGGAAATGGTTTGATAAACAGGCAACAAAAGAACATCAGATAGTAAGCGACAATTATGCAATGCCTGGGAAGGCTATTCTGAACAGGATTGTCTTCAACTCTGTTTTGAAGCTGGCTAAAGAAGTGATGGCTCCTGTGTCTCGCGGGGGAAGAAGGTTCCAGGAGTGAGGGGCAGCAAGTGAAAAGGGGCGAATCCGGGATGGGGCAGAGAAAATCCTGGGCTGAGACAGCAGACCTTGACTACCAGAACGGAGGGCCCTAATGGGAAAGTGAGGAGAAAGAAGGTCTGATAAGTAAGGAGGGGCCAGTCCATGGAGGGCTTTAAATGTCGACAGCAGGAGCTTGTACTGAATGTGGAAAGGGAGGGGGAGCCAGTGAAGGGATGCCAAGACAGGAGAGATGTGGTCAGAGCGGTGGGTGGAAGTGATAATGCCTGCAGCTGAATGCTGGACAGGGCTTAAAGGACGGAGGTGAGAAAGAGGAAGCCCAGTGATGGGATGTGGAAAGGTACCCAGGATGATAGAATCCAAGGTGGGTTACAGACTGCCAGAAAGTACACGCGGAGCTCGTACTAGGGTTAGGAAGGGGCGGTGCTTCCGCAGGCCCCTAACCCTAGTATGCGCTCCGCGTGTAGAAAATGGCGGCGGCCGTTCCACACGGCTGCCGCCATCACTATGTCACAACCGCGCCGACTCCAAATGAGGTGGCGCGGTTGTGACGTATTGAGGCCGCGCCAGGGCACCTAGGGCGCCCTTTCTGCAACCCCAGAAGGAGATCCGTTTTGGAGCTCCTTCTGGGTTTGCGTCGCTGGGTGCAGCCTTCAGACGGCTGCGCCAGCAATGCAGAGGAGAAAGGGGCCAAGTGGCCCCTTTCTCCTCCTTCCCAAGGACACCTCTTTCCAGGCCGCGGGGAAGCAGCCTTTTGCAGCTTCCCCGCAGCCTAGAAAGCTGCGGATTGGGGCCTTGGAGGCTGCCAGTCTGGCAACTGAGGCCCCGATACAGCGGGGAAAGGTGCGGGTGCACGCTGCCCCAAATGGGCAGTCTGTAACCCGCCCTAGAGTTGGAAGAGACCCCAAGAAGGGCCATCCAGTCCAACCCCCTTCTTCTGCCATGCAGGAACTCTCAATGAAAGCATTCCCATTGACAGATGCCCATCCAGCCTCTGTTTAAAGACCTCCAAAGAAGGAGACTCCAC
>NW_024808992.1:0-3231 GCF_019175285.1 Sceloporus undulatus | reverse complement strand
CTTCCCTTTGAATCCATATTCATGGTCTCATAATTCTGAATTGTAAGCATCTATAGAGAACCAAAATACATACAAAAACTTGTCAGACATTATTATTTCTCTATAAGAACCAAGTACAGGGAATCATACCAAAAAAAGTAGTATAAAATCAGCCCCTTATATATCTTTTCCTAGTATGTGCAGTTATTTGGAGGGAAGCTTTGCAGACTTTCCTTTATTCAGATAATAAATATCTATGTATGTATTCAGTCACTTGCTCACCATAGAGTCCTAAAATGGTATGTGACTTTACCTCATCTCCAGTGAAAGCTGGAGGAAGCCAGGTTGGAGTTGGAGTTGCAAAATAAAAATCAATGAGCTGGAAAGAGGGAAAGGAGGAGTTTTGGGGCCCATTCAGATTACCTTTTACCCCGGATCAGAAATTGATCCTTCCACGTGAAGTTCATATTGGGCCTGATTCTGTCACAATCCATTTTGAGGCATGCACAAGGAAATGCCCTTTAGCTTAAGAGCCTTTATTATTATTATTATTATTATTATTATTATTATTATTATTATTAGTGTTATATGTGGCTGCTACAGTCAGAATGCCTGTGCTGCATTTCCCTTTTATTTCCAATTGATTCCATGGGTGTATTTTAGTTGGAACTGACAGGTCACTCTCTCTCAGCCTCAGTGGAAGGCAATGGCAAACCTCCTCTGAAGAGAATGTAAGTAGGAGGAAAAAGGTCAGTTCAGGTCAGGTCAGAGGCAGGGCATGAACAGAGCTCCCATCAGGCACCTTCCCCCCCCCCCTTTTTATTTTTTTAAATTATTTTTGTCAAAAAACGTGCATGTTTTTTGCTTCATAATAATAATAATAATAATATAATACAAATTTATTTATATCCCGCCCCTTTGAGGTCAATCGGGGTGGCTAACAGTAATAAAATACTATACATTATACATCAAAATCTACTTCCCTCCTCCCCTTAAAAAGTTATTAAATCAATTATAATTAAAACCAACAAATTAAAACAACATCAACACATACACATTATTACAAAACAAAACAAAACAAAATAGTAAACTGCGGTAGCATTCTACTTAAATTTCCAGGGAGGACTTTGGGGATTCTCATGAGAAGAGGCCGGGATTATCTATCCAGGAAAGGCCTGCCGGAAGAGATCCGTCTTGACAGCCTTTTTAAAGCTGTCTAAAGATGTCAATTGATGGATCTCGTCCGGCAGGTCGTTCCATAATCTGGGGGCGACAACAGAAAAAGCCCTCTGGGAAGTAGCCAAAAGCCTAGATCTTTGAGGCTGCAGCAAATTCCTCCCAGAAGACCGGAGTGTGCGGGGAGGATTACTGTATATGGGAGGAGGCGGCCCCTGAGATAGTTTCGACCCAAGCCATTTAGGGATTTAAAGGTGATAACCAACACCTTGTACTGGGCCTGGAAACTAATAGGCAGCCAGTGGAAGGACTTTAATACCAGAGTAATATGGTCCCTCCTCGATGTTCCTGACACTACTCTGGCCGCCATGTTCTGCACTAATTGCAGTTTCCGAATCAAGCACAATCCGAATTTGCCATGTAGAGCGCATTACAGAAGTCAAGGCGTGAGGTTACCAGCGCATGTACAACAGTCTCGAGATCCCTTACTTCCAGAAAAGGGCGCAGTTGGCATATCAGCCGAAGCTGATAACAGGCGCTCTTGACTTCAGGTAGATATATAGATAGATAGAACGTGGCTAGCTGCTTGTTCACTTTCCCTTTCATTTTCCCGCTTCCAGAAAAGGGGAAATGTTGCTAAGAGTACTTTGCAAAAAACTTTTTTTCCTTTGTGAATGAATGCTACAATGCAAATGTTACAAAAGTTTCTTTCCAATTTGGCAAACTGATACATGCTTTTGCTACTGTCTCTAAGGAATTCAGGGGTTGCCTAAAGAATACATGGCATGGCATCCTTTTCTGGCATTCCGAGGTGAGGAATTTATTATTATTATTATTATTATTATTATTATTATTATTATTATTATTATTATTATTGCATGCGTATGAGGCATTCTGGGGTGGCAAGGAGGGGGATACAGGATGCAGAGATGGAATTAGCTTGCATTTTGGGGTTGAAAATGGGGCCAAGGGCAGATCATAACCTGCACTGACCCAAATGCCCACAACACACACACACACACACACACACACACAAGGTTTTTAAATTTGACAAAATGTGCACATTTTGGTGCCTGGTCCTTTAAAAAAAAGGAGGGGGAAGCACACTTCCGATGCCCCAATGAGTGCTGGAAACGTCACCTATGACGATCGCTTGATTGACAGCAAGTATCTTCACGTTAAACCCGATTTCCCCAAGAGGGCATTTGGGTTAAAATGCCCCTGATTTGTAGTGGGCACTTGCTTACAGAGAGATTCGGGAGCCCCCCCCCCCGAATCTGCCCAGTTCCTTCCAGGGCAAATCTGCCAGTGGGAATGGGGCCTTGGTTTAAAACTGGTTTAAAACTACACTAGAAACAAAACATTGGTGGTCAACGTGTTGATATATTTCATACAGTCATAGCTTTAAGTACTTTGATTCCAGAAGGAAAATCATGCCAATGTTTTAATCTCATAATAGGATTTTATTTTAAACAAATGAAGTACTAAGCGGTTTTATGGAAGCGCTTCAAAGCTTTAGCTGTTTATTAAATTCAACAGCACTACTATTACTCCTAGAACATAATAAGGGGGGGAGGATACTATGAGGTCCCATATTGCAGTACTGTATTTGTACTATACAGTACAGTTCCCTAGCACATTCCGATCTATCTTTTTCAACATCTGATCTGGTACATTTCCTGAAACTTCTGTTGGGAGATTAATTTTCATAGTGACAAAAAGTTCACATGCCTCATAGCTGTGATGATGCCATGAGGAGTGAAATCCAACCGTTGTTGTGGAAAGCCATAGAAATTCTGGTATCATTAAAATAATTTCAGCCAGAATGACTGCATTACTATGAAATGCTATAGTCTAATTCTGTGGGCATTTTGTATTGTAAAATTAAGATTTAAAATATAAGCACACAATAGAAGGTGGCTCTGTTCTGAAAGCTGCCTTCTGGATAAGAGAATATATACAAAGACACACACACATTTATCCTAATAGATAAAAAATTAATTGGTATCATGGGGGGCTTTTCATGCTAAACAGTTATAGTACTATGATTCCACTGCATCCTATGAAATCCTGGGC
>NW_024808991.1:0-3231 GCF_019175285.1 Sceloporus undulatus | reverse complement strand
CAGCATTGCTACCCTAATAAATAAGCTGCACAGACTATGGATGTACTTTCAATGTTCAAGATATAAATTACATTTACACAAGTGGAGAGAAACAAGCCATATTTTCAAGTTAAGTTGTTCTTACTGCTGAGGTGGTCACTTCTCCCAAAAGGAAAATAACCTTGGCCATTGTTTATTTCAGTATCCTACTTCTCAAGATCTGCATATTTGCTACTTCCTGGGGCTTGACCCTGCCCATATATTTTTAAATGACCAAATTATTAGAAATCAAGAAGATGACATCTATATTTGTTCCTTGCTAAAAAAATATATCTCTAGAAGTTATTAAAATCTAAATTTCAGGACCAGAAAACTTTTGAAACAATCTTCTCATTTGGATAACCAATGGAAAGAGTGTAAGTACACTCGTCCCTCCATTGCAGCTTTGACTTTTGCAGATTTTATTATTATGTTCTCTCTAGGACTATCTAGAGATTCCTAGAGAGAACACTCCACTAGGCATTTGTAGCTCCTCCAGCACACTTCTATGGCCAATGTCTGGCAGATGTTGATCACACAGTTGCACTGGAGGACCCAGAGGTTCCTAGAGAAGTGTTCTTTCATATAGTGGTTTTGTTATTTGCAGTTTTTCCACATTCACTGGGGTCCTGTACCCCTAACTGCAGCAAATGTGGAGGGATGGGTGTACTTTTTCTCATGTTAAGCAGACCACATTCTAGAATGCAGACTGAAGAGTAGAAGTCATTTTACAGAAGTGGTAAAAACCCCAATATTTATTTAAAATGCCGTTTCAGAAGCTTTTCTGAATGGACCGCATGGTTTGGCCTATCCCTCATCTTTAAAATCTTAGTTTGTTTGAGTTTTTTGCTATTGTGCTAGAAACTATGGGTTTACAGCTGCCTTTAAGCATTACACATTATACAATAAGTCTTTTCAGGGCATCAAATGTGTGTCATAATCAGTGTTACCATTGACATGAGAACCTCCAGGCCTCCTCCTTGTGAACAAGAATTTTCAGCTGCAAGGAAGAGGCGGAACACTGGCCACTGAGGACTATCTTGCAGTGTTGTGGCAGGGGATGACCATAACCATTATGGCTGGGAAGTGACTTGTGTGACAAATGGCAATGGGCTTCTAGAACTCTTTAAATTTGAAATAACTTACTGATGTGTTCAGTTTGACTGGCATGCACTTCTGACACAGCAGCTTGGAACTCAAACAAGAATGATACCATTATTTCTATTTCTTTTGTGAACATTTATAACACCAGCATGGAGCTCCCATTCTCCTCAGATCCTGGTCTATCCGGGTGTGAAATAGAAATGGGAGATACGATAGCATGGACAATCCTAACTTTAATACAGTCAGTCCTCTGTATCCATGGATGCTGTAAATTTAATGGCTAGTTAATACCCATTCTGCATATTTCCAGCTATGGATTCAACCATCCATGGCTCGAAAAAATATGTATTTTTAAAATTTCAAAAAGCAAACCTTGATTTTGCCATTTTATATAAGTGAAACCATTTTATATAATTGTATATAATGGGACCATTGTTTATAATGGGACTTGATCATTTACAGATTTTGGTATCCACAGGATGGGGGTGATGCTGGAACCAAACCCATGTGGATACCAAGGCCCACTGTATTCATTGATATATCTTTACATTTCAGGATCTTGTCTAGTTCCTTCATAGCTGCTAAGCAGGTCTGAACATAAGGGTTCTGATCTGATTTCTTTTTTAGTCAGTTGCCTTACCTGAGTGGAGATATTGTGGAAGTAGCGGTGAAGAGACTGACTTAGTAACAGATATTCTGTTTCATGTGTTTAAACATACAATTAAAATGATGGCCACAATACCAATTCTTGGGCTTCTCTTTTTCCATCTAATCTCCTTATCCTAACAAAATAATTTAAAATGTTTAAGCATGTTGCTTTTTAGGAGGGGAAGCAAGTCTGGAAAGGAAAGAAGGAGAGAGTGTGTAAAGTGGGAACTTCCTACATTACACAGTCAAACTGCTGTGCTTGAACAACTTCCTGCTCTTTTAGCCTAAGACCTAAACAGCTGGATGCAAGCGCCCTCTAGAGATTGCTTGGCTTCCAGGCTAGCTGAGCAGGAAGCTGCTCATCTAATACTATCTGAAAGGCAGAGCGTACCATAATGGGGCTGGTATGTTTGCTTACTTTAATTGTCACTAACGTGGTTCACATTAACTTCACCCCCATCACACACACTGAAAAGCATACATTACAACTAGCAATGCTCTCCCACTACTGGGACATTTGGATGGCATGGAAAGGGCTCTCTGTATGTAATGCATATGCAGTACATATAAAGTTTCTCCTCACGAAGAGAGCTCTAGATTATTAAGGATCTCCCTATGGATGTGCAATGTTGACAACTTAAAATTCTTGGAGCATTTTTTCAAAAATGAAGACTGTTGCAGCATATCTTTTCCAGTCTTTTTGTGTTGATTTTGAGAATGGACATGGAGATCTGAAAATTTGGTTTCAGGGGAGGCTGTTTTAATGCAGCAATGGGAGTTGGCACTGGCTTCCTTTCTGGGCTGATTTCACAACACCTATGCTTTCTGTAATTATGGGAAATAAAAAGCAGGGATCCCTGGTGTGACTCCTTGAAACATTTGTTTATTTTCATTCTGCTCACAAATCTTTCCTTCTGTTTCCATTTTGCAGTTTGCAAAATGTGCTTTTTTTTAAGTTAGGAGGGACACATCTTACTTACCTTGCATGTGAAAAGCAAACAAAAACTCTGTTGTTTTAATTTTCCCATCACTGCTATTTTTTGAACTGTTTCTCATTTAGACTGACCCAGACTGAGCCTCTCATTACAGAATTCACTCATTTATATCATTTTGTAAATCATTTATTGAGTCTCCCCTATACAAAATGCTTTGGACCAGAAGTGTTTTGGATTTTGGATTTTTTTAGGATTTTGAAATATTTGCTTATATATAATGAGATATTTTGAAGATGAGAACCAAGTCTAAACATGAAATTCATGTTTTGTATACACCTCATACATATAACTTGAAGGTAATTTTATATATAATATTTTAAACAATTTTGTGTGTGAAACAAAGCTTGCGTACACCAAACCATCAGAAAGCAAAGATGTCACTATATCAGCCACCCATGTGAACAATTTAGGATTTTGGAGTATTTCAGATTTTGGAATTCTAGATAAGGAATACTCAACATATATT
>NW_024808990.1:0-3231 GCF_019175285.1 Sceloporus undulatus | reverse complement strand
CCATGGTGCTGTACAGACTGGCGAAAGCGCCGGCCTGCATACGTACTAGGGTTGCCTCGGGATGCTGCTTATATACGCTAGTACGTAATCTGTATGTCAAAATGGCGGCGCCCAGTACACATGGGCACCGCCATTTTGAGGTGGCGGACACTTAGTGTCCGCATGTCCTGGCACCATTGTGATGCCACAAATGCACCATTGGCGCATTGTGGCGTCACAATGGTGCCGTATAAAGAAACTGATTTTTAAGGGTTCTTTTTGCTCCACGGGGAAGCTCTGCGGTCTGGAGGCTGCGGCTTCCCTGTGGAGCAAACCCAGGTGGCGGGGGACCGCCCACTTTGTTGGGGTCTGTATCCCGCCCATATTACTCTGTTTCTATATTAAAACTATATTTATTAACCTAAACAATATCTTTCCATCTATTAAATTTAATGATCGATCATGCCATTGGATCTTCCCTTTTTCTTTTCCCTTCTGTCTTTCATCTCTCTATCTCTTATCCTTTACTATACCCTTTCCATTCCTTTCTCTATTCTTCTCTCCCTTTCTATCTATTTCTCTCCTTTCCCACCTTACCCTCCTTGCCCTTCTTACCACACTGTCTCCTACCTTCTACTTTCTATTCCCTTCTTATCTTACTTCTCTCTTGAGGGTGGATCCAAATGACTTGCCCATCTTTTCTAACCTATATATAATATAAAATCCTATCTTCTAACTAAACCTCTTCTCCAATCACAAACATTCTAACATTTCATTCTTATTCTTCCTATCTTACAGTATTGGTTCTTCTACTATTGCTTCATTTGTATTCCTTCTTCTATTTCATAATGATCATTACTTACCATATTACTAAATTCTAAGTATCTTATTCCTTAAAACTTATTTACATTGTTATTTTCAATTTTCTTTTTCTTTATCTCACGTTAACCACATTTAATTATCTATAAATCCCCCTTGAGACAAAAACAGAACTACGCTGTTCCAGTCTTTTTCATATATTTCTTAGGGCCTATACAGACCAGCACTTTGTGTTGGGCTGTGGGCGGAGTCAGGGTGCAGCATCTGCCCCCAGGATGTCATATTGGCATGCGCTGGTCCACATGGCACGACTCTGGCACTGCATCCACATGATGCAGCACTAAAAGGGTGACATAAAACCACACTACCATGGCTATGGCACCCCTTGGAGATCACAAAAATGACCTGCTTTTTGCGGCTTCTTTTTGCGCCCTCCAGAGGCCAGATCAGGGCTGTGGTGTGAGGTTGCCGTGGCCCCAATTCAGCCAGTAAAGGGATGGCTGGGTGGTCTGTATATGCACTAAGTCTCCATCCGTCAACAGTCTTGTTAATTTGTCCTTACCCAACAGCGTTGATGCCCCTAATGAAACAAATAGGTTTTTAAAGCCCCTGTTTGCATCAATAGGGGCTTGAAAAAGACAAACCAAGTGTTTTTCAGAGGATAGGTTCACAGTGCATGCAGAGGGTAGGATCTGCTGAAAAACGTCTCCTTTGAAGGGCCCAGGAGAGAAGATGATGTGGAGGGTGCACTTTGCGAGGCCTAAGTTCTGTGGTTCAGACCTTTACAGAGAAATGAACTTTGCTCAGGTATGGAGCTTGTCTACATCGGCTGCTACATCGGCTGCTTAATCTAGGGACAGTCCAGGCTGGCCCTGGATTGACCATGACGGCAGCTACATACACTGGGACAAATCCAGTGTGCCAGTACATTATTGTCTACATGAACTAGCTGGCTAACACCTCAATGGCTCCTCTGGCCCATCCTGTTTCCAGAACCACTGCTTCTTTGTAAGCCAGAGCTCTGTGTTGAGCCTGCACTATGTGCCACTGCTTCTGTTGATGTCAGAAAGGCATACCCACACAATCAATGAGGCAGGGGTACATCCTAGATCACATGGAACCTCATGGAGATGTCACAGCCAGTGATCTTCCCCCGGAGAAAAGAGAAAGCTTACAAATTATTAATTTGACAATTCTCTGCCCTCACATAATCTAAGGATGCACAGAAAAGGGAATGGCAGTCAGGAGGGGATACTGCCTGGTCTGCTCTCCTTCTGAGGCAACAGAAGTGGCAGTTGGGGTGGCATAATAAAGCTGTGCCTGTCTGTTCTTCTCTCCCTTGAAGGCCACTGCAGTTTAATGTGACAAGACCAAGATAAAGGACTCACCTGAAGATCTCAGAGCCTAGACAGCCTCGCATGGGAGAATATGTTCGTTTAAATATAGTAGCCTCTACCAAAGCCCTATTTTATTTATTTTTTGCAAAGTAATGGTATGGATCTCAAATGCTGTGGGATACCAAATCTCCATTATTCTCTCTGCAGCATTTGTTGGTTGCTTTTTTCACAAGTTGATTTCTCCACAGTATCCCTTGTTTTAATAGGATCCATTATAAGTCTGTGAGCAGGAACTACTTTCATGGAGAAGACACACTGGGACACCATGAAAGGAGTTATGTTTATGCATGTTAGAATGTGCATAAAATTAGATAGACAATAGATCCCTGTGTTTCAGGGAAGCATAGTCTTGCCACTCCTATGCAGGAAAAAAACCCAGAAGACAAGAATCTGCAAAACTGAGATCTGTTATAGCATGAGAACGTCTGTGGGTGATCTCTCTCCTCTTGTCATCTGAGTAAAGGTCCGCTGTTGCAGATATTTGCATGCAAAACAGCCAAAGTAAAATCTCTAATGTATTCAATGAAAAGGCTCATGGGGGTGGAACTAGAGACCTTTGAAAGCTATTGCCAGACAGTACTAAGGTAAATGTTCAAAGACAGTATAAGGAGATATCTATTTGGAAGAACAAAGGTGGAAATATTTATGGACAATCCAGCCTGATAATGAGAGGTTACTTAAATTTGCTAGCCCATTAACCTCTGTTTGCCAGAGTGGTTTGCTGGAGTTCCACCTCCCTCTACCCCATCCAAAGGATTGCCAACACTATTTCATTTTAAGCTATTGGCTGTCATTTTTGTCTTTTCAGTAAGGAAGTTTGTCCTAGGGAGTACATTTGATGCTTGCCATGTAATGATTCATTTACTATAAATGCACTATACAAATGAATTATAAAATGTTTCAAATAAACATCTCTCCCTGTATGACAGATGAGTTTTGAGATGAGTGTCCTTAACCTTCAGTTGGAAAGAATTCCTGTGGAGGGAAGGAGCAAACCCCACAAATGCATTACTCACTGCAAATGTATAGCTTTGCA
>NW_024808989.1:2046-3231 GCF_019175285.1 Sceloporus undulatus | reverse complement strand
TTTCAGATTGGCAATGGGATTCAGAAAGCTTTAAATAAACTTTCCCAGCCTAGTTTTCAATGGCTTTTTTTCTCCTTAGTTAAGACACATAACTTCTCCCTTTTCAATCAAACTTGGGGTGGGGCTGATGAAATCCAGGACCGCGAAAATGAATACAGTTCATATGCAGCTGACCGATATAATAGAAAAATATGCTATTTAGTTGTCATATATTGAAAATACAATCGTCCCCCCACATTTGCAGCTTTGGCTTTTGCAGATTTATGTACGGATTTTATAAATATGTTCTTTCTAGGAATATCTAGGTCCTCCAGTGCAACACTGTGGTCAACTTAAACCAACAGTCACACTGAAGGACCTATTGATTCCTAGAAAGAACACTCCACTAGACATTTGTAGCTCCTTCAGTACAATTCTATAGTCAATGTCTGGCAGATGTTGACCACAGAGTTACACCGGAGGACCTAGTGATTCCTAGAGAGGTGTTCTTTCAGGTAAAACATAGTATTTTTGTTATTTGTGTTTTTTTCCACATTCACGAGGGTCCTGGGCCTCTAGCCACAGTGAATGTGGAGGGATGAGTGTATTTACAAGTATTCCAATAAAAATATATAGTTGCCAAGTAATATTTTGAATGTGTTTGAATATAATATTAAAATTACTCTGATGTTGTATGCAATGTTGTATGGCTACTCTAATGTAAACCCTGCTACATTCAACTTCAGTAGGACTTCTCATGTGGGTGGATATGATAGTAGCACTTAACTTTCCCCCCTATTTTTTAATTCAGTTTCTTCTAAGCAGTGGAAAATCAGATCCATATCTTTTAGAAAAGCCAAATATGTTCCAGATATAAATCTTCTGGAAAACCTACATTACTGAACTTGAGGTACTGGGATGTACACAGAGTAGACATATACTACTCTATAAATTCTGATTTGCTGTGAGATGGAGGGAAAACAGTTAATCAGTGCTGCTTTTTAGTTACTCTGGAAATGACAATCTGAGAAGAAACAGGGTAGCATTAACAGAGAGGTGAGATGTAGCAAAAGCAGTAAGGGAATATAATGCAAAGTCTGCCTGAATAATATGAATAAGACTTCATGGAAAACCTTTCAGTGGCAGGATACAGACTGCCCCTTTCCCCAACAATCAGGGCCTGAGCTGCCACAGCAGCAGCCCCGG
>NW_024808989.1:0-1946 GCF_019175285.1 Sceloporus undulatus | reverse complement strand
CTTGGGGCTTCATGCCCCAAGGACACCCCAACCGCGGCGGGAAAATAGAGAAAGGGGCCACTCAGCCCCTTTCACTTTTGTATTGCTGGCGCAGCCATGTAAAGGCTGCACCAGCAATACACGACGTGAAAGACCTAGTTGAAGATGCAGCAACTGAGACTAATTGCAACTTTAACATTGCTACAGAGGTGTAGTTGGCTATCTTGCTATCCTAGCCTATGTTGCTTCAGTAGCATCAGTATAAGGGAGCTAATAGGAAAGAACATGTTAAAAGAGCACAGTGGCAGAAAAGTAACCATGTCTTTGGCCGGTTCCATTGGTTTTCATGTCTTAATGTAAATGAAACAGGGTAATGTCACTGCAATGGGGGACAGCAAGTATATTGTTTCTGTAATCCCTAAATCAGTTTTCTGTGTCAGTAATTTATAGGCCAACAAAAGAGGTTGATGTCAAATTAGCAGATTTACCTTTTCATAGTCAGTGATGGGGCTACCTTCACTCCTTCAGTAACAGAACAAGTATGTAGACTACACACATACATAAGCATTAAAACCTCAGCATGCATGGTGGGGTAACTGGATATCTGTGTCCTGTTTAAATGGCATGTGTTTGATATAATTGTTGGAACACAACTAATAATCACACCTGGGGGAAAAAAAGATCAAGTTTAACCAGTTGGAAGGTAAATACTTTTTGCCAAAAGCATTCTTTAACACACCTCATTCCTTGACACCCTTGCACATCATATCACATTAAGTGTACTAAACATATTATTAATGCATGTTTGATGACTAGTCAAACATAAATTGTCCACTTATATCTAGTATTCCTTCTGCCAATTATTGTCTTTAAACACAGATGTACTGAGTATCACAAAGTGTCCAGACAGAAAAATATTACTTTGTATTGTTTTTATATGGGCACAACCCCTTCAATGTAACCCTGTCTCTGGCTATAAAGGTCATCTGTAGCAAGGTGCTCCATATTCCATTTCACTCCAGCTCATACCTGCATGAGACAGCCAGTGGTGAGACAATACAGAATACAACACTACTGTCTGCAAGGGGAACCATCAGTGCCAATATTTTATTTAATACCTAAACAAGCAGAAATATTTATATATTTATCTATAAATATTCCATCTCCTTTGCAATGTCATGCATCTCTTGATCCAACAGCAGTGAGAGAGAAACCACCCATTTGCTCAGCAGTTTTCATTATTAAAATAATTTACAGAGTATAATTACTGGCTCAATGACAGCGCAATCATATGCATATTTGTTAAGACATACCAAAAGATCAATGATCTTTAGTTACAGGTAAATCTGCACCAGTCTCCCTTGGTGTGTTAACAACTGATATTTGAACCAAGGATTTCTCACCTGACAGATCACATTCCTAGCAACTGTGATACCCCTTCTATTCTTCTTGTCAAAACATTAGATTCTACTTAAGTTTCAATATAATTATATAGAGACCAGTTTCATGGACTGAGGAAGGGAACAACAAATTAGATACATATATCTGTTTAAAGAGCATATAAAATCTATACTTGTTAAAATATTGCATACTACAAAATTCATAATTTAAAAATAATCTGGATAGATCTGCTGGCAGAAC
Organism: Sceloporus undulatus; assembly: GCF_019175285.1. Classification (NCBI taxonomy): domain Eukaryota; kingdom Metazoa; phylum Chordata; class Lepidosauria; order Squamata; family Phrynosomatidae; genus Sceloporus; species Sceloporus undulatus. The sequence goes on along the minus strand of NW_024808989.1, from coordinate 326 downwards.
ATGTTGTTTTAACAAGTATTGGTTTTGTACACTCTTTTAACAGGTATTATGTGTCTAATTACTAATTGTTCCCTGACTCAATCCATAGGTATTACTGGTCCAAAACACACTGCAGAAATAATCCAGTGCTAGGGAATTCTGGGAACTGTAGTTTGTGAGACATTAGCCTTCTCTGTCAGAGTGCTCAGGTGCCACAATAAACTACAATTTCTAGGGTTTCCTACATGGATCCAAGCCACTAAAAGCAGTCTCAAACTGGATTATTTTTGCAGTGTGTTTTGGACCACTGTTATTAATGATAATGATGATGTGGCGAAATTGTCCAC
>NW_024808988.1:0-3231 GCF_019175285.1 Sceloporus undulatus | reverse complement strand
CCTTGCCCACATGGAAGTGCTTCTTTCCTCCAAAGAAGCAGCAGCAGGCCATTGAGGGGTGCTCTGAAACTAACATGGGAGGTTCTGATAAGGATTTTAGGGAGAGGGGTATTCAACAAAAAGTCCTCCTGTCTCTTTGCTGGCTGGAATATTTTGAAAATTTTGCTCAGTGAGTTCTCTCTCTGATAGAAGCAAACTCTAGACCAATGGTCCCCAAACTGTGTTCTTGAAGGAATTTTGGACTTCAGCTACCAGAATCCCAGACTATTGGCCAACATGGCTGAGGCTTCTGGGAGCTGAAGTCCAAAATCTCTTAAGAGACTGCTGCTCTAGATTTTGGTTCTCCAGATGTTGGACTTGAACTCGCAGAATTCCTGACTGTTGACCAAACTGGTTGGGGCTTCTGGGAGTTGAAGTCCAAAACATCTGGAAGCCTATAGTTTGTGAACCCTTTCTCTAGATCAGTGGTCCCCAAACTGTGCCCTTTAAGAGATTTTGGACTTCAGCTCCCAGAAGCCACAACTATGTTGGCCAGTAATCTGAGATTCTGGGAGCTGAAGTCCAAAATCCCTTAAAGACCATAGTCTGGGGACCATGGCTCTAAACCCAGCCCTGTGATGTTAATCTTGTTGGTTAGTCCTAAGTAAAATAGACCTGTTGAATTAATTGTTAAATTGTGAGTCACCATGTATGTAAATCCCATGGATTCTTCAATAACTCTACTGTAGTTGGATCTAATTTTTTTAAAAAACAAATTGAAACATCATAATAACATACAAAATAGTATAGGAACCATACAACCCAGGGAATACATGAGAGAGCCAACAGTACAGGAAAGAGAAAGGGATGGGTGCAGAGTAGGTCTGGAAGGGAGAGAAAGAAGAGGAGAGCCATAATTTAAATTAAGGCAAAATCACTTGCATCCATGTTCAAGGTAAAATATAGAGTTTCTGTTGTTCTTGAGTTTCTTATTTCTTCCTGTCCACATGTTGTTTTCCTCTCAGCTTGTATCCATGTCACAGGAGTGCAAAGTTCCTTCCATAAATATGGCATAAATTCATCCAGGTGGAAATTGGACTATAAAGAACATCTTTCCATAAGTGCATTTTGGTCTCCTGGTGGTTTTCAGAAGTGTGGCTCTTCGTTGGCATATTCAGTTAAGGTGAATAACATATTGCAACGAAGCTGTCAAAAGTGTCTATTCCATTTATTTTTCTCATCTTAGAAGCTATCTATTCAGAAGGGGAAAGACACATCTAATCTGCACTGCAGAAATAGTGCAGATTGACACCACATTAACTGCCATTACTTCATCCTATGGAATCTTGGGATTTGTAATTTGTTATGGTACCAGAGCTCTCTGAAAAAGAAGGATAAATATCTCACAAAACGACAAACCCCAGAATTTCATAGCACTGAGTCATGCCAGTTAAAGTGGTGTCAAACTGCATTATTTCTGCGATGCAGAATAGACCACAGACAGTCCTTTGTTTCCATTGATTCTGCATCCGCAGATTCTACCATCCACGGCTTGAAAATATTCAGATGCTTTTCCAAAAAGCAAACTTTGATTTTTCCATTATATATAAGGGACACAATTTTACTACATCATTGTACATAATGGAACTTGAGCATCCAAGGATTTTGGTATCCGCAGGTGTGTGTATGTGTTTGTGTGCCCATGTCCGTCGTTGAACCAAACTCCAGCACATACCAAGGGCACACAGGAGTCTACAGGGTTTTTTTATTGAAGTCCCCATAAGATTTTCCATTTGCTAAACATTCCCAATTTTGCAGCCATCCAAAGGATAATGATTAAATCCTTGTGTTTCAGCTGAGCTGTGTTACTCCTGAACACTGCCAGTATTACGAGCTGGACCTAACAATAATTTCTAGGCCTTTATTTCTATTTAAGTCAGAAGAATACTAAATAGTGGGAAGATCAATGCATGTCAACATCTTGGAAATTGATCCATTGTGATTTCTTGGATTGAACATCTCTTTATCTTTATGCTCAAAAAGGTAGAAGGAATTTCTAGCATGAGCAAGGCCTAAACAAGTAACTTTTTTCTATATCTGGTTATTGGAGTGTAGAAGATGTTTCTGAAACAAGCTTTTATAATTGGGTTTCTTAATAACATTAAAATAAATTATTCAGCTCCATTATTATTCAAATACACTGATGTTCATATATATATATATATATATATATATATATATATATATATATATCACATACTTTTCCCTAATCTACAGCTGATCCTTGTTACACTGATAAATTATGTTTATAATTAAAAATAAAAATGATTCTAACAGGCTAACAGGAAGGAAATTGTTTGCAGAGAGGTGATGAAATTGATTTTTTTTTATTTTGTTTGAGAAGTTCACTGAATTTATTTAAATAAAGCAATCAACCAGAGAATGGCTTCCAGTTCTGAAAATGGCACATTAAAAGATTAACTCCTCTACACAAAGACCAAAACACCTTTCCTTGCAAAGCAATTTGTGTTTATTTTAATTATGATTTGACATCATTAAAATAGATGCAACCTTGCTCAACATATGAGTCAGATCATGCATACTTAATATGGAAGTTTGTATAACAGATAATGAATTGGAATGGAGTGTTATTTAGTAGTGATTTTGTCACTATTTCAAAAGACCCCCCCAAAGAACTGTAACACTGAAAAGCACATGGAACACTAGTTAGACTACATCTGAGCAAAATTCAGACGTATTAGTATTAGTATTATTAGTCTGGAATATCAGTATGCAAAGGGATTTTGTAGCATTTTTGAAACTAACTGACCAAAGACCATAAGCTTTCATAGACTTGGTCTACTTCCTCAGATACATGGATGCATGGACTCCTGAGGAAGCAGACCAACCGCCCGGATTGGTTCGCCACAGGGCGGTATACAAATAAATATTATTATTGTTATTATATTATTACAAAAGCGTATGCTACAACTTGTTTAGCACAGTTAGTGTCAAAGGTGCTACAAGATCCTTTTACATACCATGGCTGAGGTAAGTTGTCCTAGGTTTTGAAACACTTTTAAATTTTGCTTTAAAACAATTGTCCCTTGATTGAGACCCCAAAATCTGAACCTGATAAAATCTTTGCTCTGTTTAGCAGACTCAAAGTGGGCTTTTTTCAAACCTATTCTGAGTATGCAATTTGTGTTTGGCAATAGAAAACAATTATCTCTGTCACAGGACCAGGTTTAT
>NW_024808987.1:0-3232 GCF_019175285.1 Sceloporus undulatus | reverse complement strand
TTTGACTGCATAGATCATAAAGGTCTATGGAATGCCCTTAAAGACATGGGAGTACCAACACATCTGATAGTCCTGCTGAGGAATCTGTACTCAGGACAAGAGGCGACTGTAAGAACAGAACAAGGAGAAACAGAATGGTTCCCAATTGCCAAAAAAGACCAGACAAGGCTAGTATCCTGTCACCCTATCTGTTCAACTGGTATGCAGAATGTATTAAAAGAAACACAGGCTTGGACACAGAAGAAGGAGGAGTGAAAATAGGAGGAGGGATCTCTAAGATATGCAGATGACACCATAATACTAGCAGCAGAAAACCTCCCAGACCTGGAATACCTTCTAAGGAAGATCAAAGAAGAAAGTGCAAAGACAGGCTTAACGTTGAACATAAAACCAAAATAATGACCACCGAGGACCTTCACAAGTTCAACCTAAACAATGAAGAAATAGAAATAGTAAAAGAATGGCCATAGCTGGGATCAAACACTGATAGAAATGAGGATTGCAGTCAGGAAATCAGAAGATTAAGAATGGGGAGGATGGCTATGAAGGAACTAGAAAATATCCTAAAATGCAAAGATAGACAACTGAGCACAAAAGTTAGAATCTCACAAGCCATTGCATTCCCTCTTATTCCCATGTGCCAAATGCATCTGAGGAAGTAGACTTTAGTCTAGGAAAGCTCCTGCTGCCCACTTCTTTCTTTCTTTCTTTCAGTGAGTCTGAAAGGTGTGACACAGTCTCTCTGGCACTGACTCCAGAGACTGACTCCAGGGCTGTATCTCTGCACAAACGTCACTGTTGTTAGAGAGCCATTGCGGCCTAGTGGTCTCAGTGTTTGACTGAGTGACTCTGGAGACCGGGGTTGGAATCATTCCCCAGCCCTGGAGGCCCACTGGGTGGCCTTGGGCAACAGGTCACACTCTCTCAGCCTCGCAGGCCCCGAGGAGGCGGGGCTGGAGGGCCTGGCGTCCTGGAAAAGGAGGACCAGAAGCCCAAGGGGCCCCGGTCTCCCCGCTGGCTCACCCACGACCAGGAGCACGTTGCGAGCTCCGCCCGGGGCCCCCGAGGCCCAGCAGAGGCCCCCCAGGAGCAGGAGCAGGAGCAGGAGGGGCCCCGCTGCTGCCCCCCGGCCCCGCAAGGCAGGCGGAGGAGGAGGAGGAGGAGGAGGAGGCATGGCGACGGAGGCTCTGCAGCGCCGGAGACAGAGAGAGGGACAGCCCCAGGCCTGCCTCCTCCTCCTCCCCGCTGCTGCTCCTCCTCCTCCTCCTTCCCCGGGCGGATCACATGAGGAGAGGGGCCCTCCTCCGTCCTCCAGGGACCGGGTCCAGGAGGGATCGCCTGGGATCCTCCGGGGGTGAGTCAGGGGCAAAAGGGGCTCAGGAGAGGGAGGCAGGCCTCGGGTGCCGTCCACACTGAGGAAATGTAACCCGGTTCCAGACCGCTTTAGCCCCATGCTGAGGAGTCCTGCGGATTTATTGACTAGGGAGCCCTGGGAAGCGTAGTTCTTCCTGGCGCCAGGGCTCTCTCTCTTTCTCCGGCAGAGAAGGCTCAGGGTCTGACAAGGCGACACTTCCCAGAATCCCTAGCACTGAGCCGGGGAAGTTACAGCGGCCTCAAACTGGATTATTTCTGCAGTGTGTCTTTTGGACCGGCGGGGGGGGAGTCGCACCCCTAAGGCGGCGCTGGTTGTGGTTGTGGTTGTTGTCTTTTTGGTTGGGTTTTGGTTAAAACTAAACTGGGTAGAGGCTTAAGTGTTGGTCTAAAGGACTCTGGGGACCAGGGTTCACTTCCCAGCTCAGCCCTGAAACCCACCGAGTGCCTTGGGCGATAAGTCCCACTCTCTCGGCCTCCTCCCCTGAGGAAACCTTGCCCAGAGGGTTTGGATTCCCAAATCATGGAACATCTTGGCACAAATCTTGCAGAGGGACCCAAGTCTAAGCATGACATGTATTTATTTTCCATACAGACTCTGTAATCCTATGTGAAGCCAAAGGCCTTCATGGCCGGCCTCCGTAGTTTGTTCTGGGTTTTTCAGGCTCTGTGGCCATGTTCTAGAAGAGCTTATTCCTGACCTTTCGCCAGCATCTGTAATCATAGCCTGAAGGTCATTTTATTGTTACTTTATGCATGAAACAAAGTTTGTGTACAGCGTACACTGAGACATCAGAAAGCAAAGATGTCACTGTTTCAGCCACCCATGGGGTCAGCTTTGGATTTTGGAGTCATTCAGGTTTCGGCATTCTGGAGAAGGGAGACTCAGCCTGCCTTATTCAACATCTCTATGAAGCCACTGGGAGAAATCATCCATAGACATGGAGCAGGGTGGTATCAATATGCTGATGACACCCAAATATACTTCTCCATGTCTCAGTCATCAGCAATGACAACAGATGGCATTTCTCCCCTCAATCAATGTCTTGCAGAAGTACACTGGTCCCCCGGGTTACGAAATACCCAGGTTACGAAATTTTCGGGATACGAATAAATCCCATAGGGATTTATTGTTTCGGCTTACGAAGGTTTTTTCGGGTTACGAAAAAACCTCGGCGCTATTTTCAATGGAGCCGCGGCGGAGCCGCGGCTTTTTCCCCATTAGCGCCTATGGGCTATTCGGCTTACGAAGTATCCCGGGTTACGAAAGCGGCGGCGGAACGAATTAATTTCGTAACCCGGGGTACCAGTGTAATGGATTGGATGAGGGAAAACAAGCTCAAGTTGAATCCAGACAAAATGGAGGTACTTATGGTAGGGGTTCCCAAACCAGGTATCGGGCTGCAACCTCCAGTCCTAGAGGGGCTCACGCTCCCTTCAAAGGACTGTGTTCGCAGCTTAGGGGTGCTTCTTGACCTGTTGCTTCAGATGAGGAATCAGGAGATTGCATTGGTCATGAGTGCCTGTTATCAGCTTCGGCTGTTACGCCAGCTGCGCCCTTTCCTGGAACAGGGTGACCTTGAAACTGTAGTACATGCGCTGGTAACCTCAAGACTTGATTTTTTGCAATGCACTCTACATGGGGCTACCCTTGTGCCTAGTCTGGAAACTTCAACTGGTGCAGAATATGGCAGCCAGATTGATTACATGAACAACTAGGAGTGACCATATTACACCTATATTGAAATCACTCCACTGGCTGCCTATTCGGTTCCAGGCACAGTACAAGGTGTTGGTCATTACCTTTAAAGCCCTCCATGGCTTTGGCCCAACCTACTTAAGGGATCGCCTCCTTCCGTAT
>NW_024808986.1:0-3232 GCF_019175285.1 Sceloporus undulatus | reverse complement strand
CAAAGCATCCCCAATAGATGGCCATCTAGCCTCTGCTTAAAGACCTCCAAGAAGGAGACTCCACTACACTCCGAGGAAGTGTGTTCCACTGTCGAACAGCCCTTACTGTCAGGAAGTTCTTCCTAATGTTGAGGTGGAATCTCTTTTCCTGTAGCTTGCATCCATTGCTCCGGGTCCTGTTCTCTGGAGCAGCAGAAAACAAGCTATATGAGACAGCACTTTTTATCCTATTATTTTTAATGGGACTTCAGCATCCATGGATTTTGGTATCAGTGGGGGTGGGGGGCTGAAATCAAACCTCACCAGATTCACAGGGTCCACTGTAATTACTGGCTCCTCCCTGTCTTCCAACATGAACTACCTGGACTGAAGTTACTGGAGAATCAGATTGCAGTCCATGCTGTTCTATAGTTTGCAGCAAAGCATGAAAAGCATGAGGACTGGGAAATTGCCTAGCTATCAGATGATGTTCTCTCTTGTTCCAGCGCACTCTGAGTTGCAACTTATAACATTGTCTAGGTTGCAAGAAAATGAGTCATTCAACCCCATATGTTCTAATTCTCAACTCTACTATAAATTTGATGATATAAAGGAAATGATGCATGTTTTATTTTTCCATATATAGGTGTAAACATGAGGGGGATCTATGGGACTAAGGCCACCCCAAATGCATAGAAGGGGGAGCCCTTCACAACAGCCAGTGCCACACATATTGATAGACTCATAGGATGAGCTCAGTTACAAAGCAACTGCAACATATAAGTGTCCCATCTCTCTGTTGTGCCATATCTAATTTCCATGAAACGTTTGGGTTTTGTTCCTGTTTTCCAGCATGCACTTGTTTGTGTGTTTGATTCTCAAGAATGTATACCTTGTCTTAAAGAACCCAAGGCTCTCCCAAAATGGCTTAGACCTCTATCCACTTTTTGGGGTAGAGCACTGTATTTACTTCTTCACTTTTTTCTTCTTCTTGATATAGCAAAGCCTCTGTGGGCCCCAAAGCCTGCAAAGCTATAGAGGAGGCTGAGCCTCTACAATTTTAATTTAATTTTAAATATAAAATCTTCAACATATTTTTGAAGATAGGGACAATATTGAGTCCTCCTCCAATCTTCTGGGGCCTCACCTCTTCTCCAAGAATTGTTCTCTAAGAATTCTCTTATTGAAGCTGGCACTTTATAGTTCTTGGATGCAGTTCATCTGCACCTGAAGACTTGAATTCATTTAGGGTACCTAGTTATTCTTTTACTATTCCATTACTATGTCTTTACCTATTCTGGGCTGAAATCCCTTTACTGCATTAATTGTCATAGCATTGTGTTCCTTTTGGGAGAAGAGTGAGACAAGGAAGGTATTAAACACTTTGAGATTCTCTCTGTTAGCATTTTGACATCTTCCCAGTACAGCGACCTTACTATTTCCTTCTTCTTCCTCTACTTCTGAACATAGCTAAACTCCCCAACTATCCAAAAACCTTTTAATTGCCATGTTTTAACCTCTTGAGCAAGGCTGAGTTTATTCTAAGCTTTAATGTTTCTGGCTTTCCCCCTATTCATTGGTTTTTCTCTTTGGTGATTCCCTCCACCCCCTTCCATTTCTCTTACATTTCTTTATCTGAATTTCTTTAGACACCTCCCACTTTTCTTCCTCACTAAAATTGTTTGCAACTGTACAAGTCTCTGAAGCCAGGGAAGAGTGTCCAGCTCAGCCTTATCATGACACCACTGATATTTTAATTGAAAAAGAAAAGTGCTCTTGGATCAGAAATCTTAGTTGAGTGGTGAAATCTTGGGTGGGCACTTTATAAGAAGTGCACTGCCTTGACCATATGACAGGAGTGATTTTGCTCTTCCCAATCCATTAACCGAATGACATGGCAGGGTACACTACAGTGCTAGTATCAGGTAGAGCTATGCTAGGCTGTTTAAGATGACATGGCCTTCACTCAGTTCTTTTTCTGCTCTCCACCCACCCATTTTAATGAATCATGGAAATTTCCAGTCACTTTTTTCAGTCTGAGTAAGATTTTTTTTGCTATACATTATTTGGCTGTTGACATGTTTTGTTTTGTTTTTTGATTGCTTACTCCATGCTATTTAATGTTGGATCCTATTGATGACAGTTTACCATTTGGCTAATTGATTCAGCGTTGCTTATGTGTCACAACTGGCAGAGGGTAGCACATCGTTTCAATTGGTTTTCTTTGAAGGCTTGTAGTGGCACTGCAAGGAGAAAGAATTCACCCATTTCTTGTCATTGCCAATCAGTTTAATGGACATGTCAGGTGGGTTCTTGTCCCAAGATTACGTCCTCAAGAAAAAGTGCTACCCAGCACCATTTTAGGCAATCCCTTGAACACTCTGATGCCTTCAGAGGATCAGGCTGATCCCTGGGATCAGGCTAGAGCAAATTGCAAAGTCTGTATCCTGTGTTTTAAGCTCAGAAATCTCCAGTGGGGAGATCCAGCTTAACTGGGTTCACACACACAAATGTGTGCCCACTGGTTGCTGGGTTGCAGATTCCTGAAATTAATAGAACTCTTGTTTCTGGTTTTGTTATTTGGATAGTATCATAACTCATTCCATGGATGAATTTGAAGAAGAGCAGGATAATTTCACAACTCACCCAGATGACCCAGTTGAAGAGAAGGAAAGGGCACAGTGCCAGGAATATGTTGATAATGTTGCCTGGGAGTCTGTGGAGCTGGCAGAGGCCACAGACACAGAAGACAGCACCACCATCCCATCCTTTGGTGAATATGTAAGCGAGAGCCTCAAAACCCAGATTAGACACCAAAATGTCAAACTAAATAGGGACTAACAAGGCATAGGTGACCTTGAAGAAACTGCCCATGAATATCTTGGCTGTTCTCTTCCAGCCTCGGTGCTGACAACTGATTCATTTGCTGGCCCTACTCTCTGATGTTCCTGTTTTGCCTGGACCTTTGAAGTTTGAACTGCTCTGCTTACTCCCTGCTGACTTGTGTACTTGAACTACTGGAGTGGCTAACAACAATACTTGTACTTCTCCTTGCATTCTGTTCAGATAATCCATGACTAACCTGGACTGACTAATCATTTAGCATCAACTATTTGCTTCCTAGGGCACTTACTGACTTGTGTTCAGGACAAATGGGAAGGCAAATGCCAGTTTGGCAGGGGGCAGTTGCAGCTACTACAGGTTCTTCTTTCATTCCCACCCCACCCACACATTCCTCTGATGTTGACCTCTT
>NW_024808985.1:0-3232 GCF_019175285.1 Sceloporus undulatus | reverse complement strand
AATTTAAAAAGAATGTTGTCTTCCAGGCGAGGCCTGTTGTTGCTGGCCTGCCTCTCTCCCCCTAAAGATGGTGGTCAGGAGGAGGGCTCTTTGTCTTCAGGCCAGGCCTCTCTCCCCCTCAAGATGGTGGTTGGAGGATGGCTCTTTGTCTTCAGGCCAGGCCTCTCTCCCTCTCAAGATGGTGGTTGGAGGAGGGCTCTTGAATCACCTTAGATGCCTTTAATCATCTTGAATCACCTTAGATGCCTTTAAGAAGGCACTAAAGATGGATCTCTTCCAGCAGGCTTACCCACCCAACCTTATATAGGAGATTATTAAAAATGAAATGCTCCACTTCGGACTATGATTGTACAGTATGATTATTGGAAGATTAGACGATGGACTAGCTATTATATTGCACTAATGTTAGTATTTTATTGACTATATTTTTATACTGTATTTTATTATTTTATTGATGTAATCCCACCTCGATTCGCAGGGAGAGGTGGGAAATATAAATAAAAATTATTATTATTATTATTATTATTATTATTATTATTATTATGCTAAAATAAAACATTTCATAATTGATTTTCTTCTTTTTTTCAATTTTGTTCAATTTGTTTTTTGTTTTTTTCGGGGGGGGGGGGGTTGTCCCATTTTCTTCCCATTCAGCTTTTCCCCCCAGACCTTTGCGTCTCTAGTTGGGACACAGGATAGTTTGCATCATGTTCAAATATCTTCAGAACCCTTTCCAAAATGTATTTACCATTGCAAAGTGAATATTTTCATAGATCGCGCAGGTGGTTTTTTTTGCAAAAGTTTATTGTTCCTGCCTTTTTACATGAACCTTTTATAAAGCATAGACATTGCATGGGTTGTTTCAGTGTTTGTTAGTTTGTTTGTTTTTAAACAATCATTGCTATCCCTCTCTTCTTACCGTGTGTGTGTGTGTGTGTGTGCATGCGCACATGCATGTGTTTTGCTAAGCTTAAGATAGGGGGGAAAGACTAGCCTTGCACAGAAGTTACTTGTGTAAAATGTGGGGAAATAAATGACAGAGGAAGAAATACTCATCTGTTTGCTCTTTTGAAGTACATAAAACTTCACTACAGTAGATTATTTTTCAGTAAATGTATACAAGGTCTCAAGAAAACTTTTCCCATCAAAGGTGAAAAATAATTAATGAATATCCATCTCAAGTTCGGTCACAGCAAATGGGCCTAGTGCTGAGCCAAGCAGCGGGTGTGTGCTTCTGGGTAGGAATGGAAATAATTCTTAATTATTTATTCCCAGGCTGAAAAACAAGTTTCCTGATAATAGTGGGAACACTATTAGGGAGAACCAAATAACAATAAAGCAGTGAGAATTTTATACAATGTTCTCCTGGTACTCTAGCAGCCCCCCAAATGTTGCAAAGGAATTATTCTGCATAGAACACATTTGGACATTTTGCAGGGAGAAAAAATATGTTTTTATGCACCAAAGAAAAACACCTTAGTTTCCAGAAAAACATTGGAAGGGGGACTCTGCAAAAAATACTTGTATGTTATAAATCACAATTTTTGATACAAGCAGTATTTTTTCAAATAAAAAATCATGGGTTTTGTACAAAACGAATTGGTTTCGTGCAAAACAAAACAAAAAGAACCCAGACTCCACACATATTTCTGGGAATCTTTGTGGTGCAATTGTTAAATGCTGGCTCTGAAGCCATTCACAGCCACAAGGGTGTGAGTTTGATCCCTCGGACTCCAAGGTCTACTCAGCCTTGCATCCTTCTGTAGGTTGCTAAAATTAATACTCAGCTTGCTGGGGGCAATTAACTTACACACTGTAAACAGTTTAGAGGGAGCTTAAGTGCACCGATAAGCAGTATAGAAATGTTTTTGTGGGTTTTCCAGGCTATGTGGCCATGTTGTAGCAGAGTATAGAAATGAACTTGCTACTACTGCTACTTCTGCACAGAATAATTTCCTGAAACATTTCAAGATATGCAAATACTATTGTTGAAAAATATTGTACAAAAATATTTTCTCTTATAGCAAAGAAAACTATTGAAACTGTGTATCTTTAACAGTAATGATAAAAAAGTCAGTTACATCCCTAATACATATTGTATAAAACTAGTTCTGAACGTTCTATCATACAACTGCATGACCCCAAAACAAAACCCAAAACTGAGCTATGCAAAGAAGTCTTACAGCATTATATCATGAGTACAAACTCTTTGATCACTGAGGCGGGTTACAAACCGCCAAAAAATACGTATGGAATACGTATTAGGGTTAGGAAGGGGCAGTGCTTCTGCACCCCCCTAACCCTAGTACGTATTCCATACGTACAACATGGCGGCGCCTCTTCCACATGGGGAGCCACCATGCTTACGTATCAGACGCATAGCATCCAGACATGTCGCGGTGCTAATGACGTCGCGAGTGCGCTAGCGGCGCCTTGCGACGTCATTAGGGCGCCGCAGAAAGAAGCTCCATTTTGGAGCTTCTTTTTTGCTCCACAAGGGAGCCGCGCGGTGTGGCTGCGACGGCTCCCTTACAGAGCAAACGGCGGCGGCGGCAGACCGCCTCAAAGCAGCAGTCTATAACCCGCCTTAGGAATGTTGTTTTAAAGATGTTTTCCAGGGTTGAACAGAAACTTTTCTTGAATGTTTAGCAGGGATTAATCAGTGGAAGATTAGCAATGGCAATGGAAGAACTTTGAAAAGTTGGTTTTTGCACTGAATTGGCCCGATTTCCCCTTAAAGCATGGCTAGTGGAGACTCTAGTAGTTGTAGTCCAAAATATAATGTCTCTAAGCTCTGGACACTGGCTATTTTGAAAGACAGCTGCTTTCCGAATATCCATTTTTCTTTTCAATGTTAACTTATCGGTGACATGTTCTTTTTCTGTGCATTTGGAGCAAAAGTGAGACTCAACAGGCTTAGCCATTTCCCTGTGTAATCTGTTTATCCTGAAATAAACCCCAAATTGTCCTCAGATACATGAGGTTGTTATTGCTAACATGCAGTGATTCCTCAGCAGGTAAGTTGACAAAAGTGACCCATGGATTTCCATTAAAAAAATTTTTTTTTACCTTTCTTTCCCCCTGAGAAATATTGTGTTGTTCATCCTTTGAGGGCGAAGACCATATTTCATGGGTAAAAATGTGATCCATTGTACTGTTTCCAGAAGAAACATGGACAGTTTTGGATAGTGAGGTTAAAAGGATTAAGACCTCAGTAAAACAGAAACTAATT
>NW_024808984.1:0-3232 GCF_019175285.1 Sceloporus undulatus | reverse complement strand
TATTATTATTATTATTATTATTATTATTTATCATCCTGCTTTCCCGCCAAGTGGCTCACAATTAAAAACATATAAAAAAGTGAGCTTTAAACTAGAATTAAATGATAGTAGTAAAACAATTCATCCTCAAATTAAAAGAATAAAATGCATTAAAAACCTCTTAAAAACCATTCAGTTAAATCATTACAACACCCCCTAGCCTGTTCTTTAAAAACTTTCTGTTTTAAAAAGCCTGAATAAAAAGATTTTAGGCTGCCAATGGTAGGACACCAAGGAGGGGGGCACCCTAACCTCCCTGGAAAGGGAGTTCCAGAGACTAGGATCAGCTACCGGGAAGGCCCTCCCTTGTATCCCCACAACTCTGCTTGTGATGGTGGTGGGACTGTGAGAAGGGCCTCTCCTGATGATCTCAGAGCTCAGGCCAGATCATACAGGGAGATACAGTCTGCCAGATAGCCTGGACCTAAGCCATATAAAAGAGGGAGAAAGGAATAGACTTCAACTATCTTGACATCTTTGCCAAGAATGTAAGGGCCACCTTATTTTTCTCTTGTCCTGCCAACAATTTCATTTTGGGTTGGGTATCTAAGTGTTTGAACAAAAATGGATGAGGGTTATATGCATGTTGCTGAACTCTCCACTAGGCTGTGCAGTGCAGTTAAACCTGTGCATGGAAGACATAAATAAACTTGCTCAGTCCAAAAAGACACTTGACAGTGGCAGAAGGCTTTTTAAAAAATGTTCAAAGGATGCCTATCAAAACTGTTCAGTCATCATTTTCCCTACTAGACTCCTAATGGAAACAAAGGATTAAAAAATCCCCACCATGTAGTAATGCATATCAGAAATTAGCCAATGGAGTGGATTAATTGAATGGTTATTACCTTTATGTAGATTAGTATCAAGGTCTTTGCTCTCACCAAATGTGTCTGACAAGTGTGCAGTACGTATCTCTTTCATAGGAAAGCTTTTCTTGTTGTTACTGCTATAACTGAATACACATGAGGGATTTTTGACAAATTTATTTTCCCAATATTCACCACCATAGGAAAAGGGGGAGGGGGAATAAAAGAACTGAGCGAATCATTACAGTAATTCAAAACACTTTAGATAGATCCTGTCACATGCTTTATAAATTCCTGATTGATTGTATGGAATTAAGTTATTGGGCAGAAAGCCAGTAAATGGAATACACATTGATGAAATCATTTTTGAGGGGCATTAAATGGAACTTAAAATAAAGCTGAAATAGCTTTATGGATTTTCCACTCAAAGTGTTTATGAACATTTATTGCTGGTAAATTATATAGTGTCACATGAAAGATTTGGTAGGCTTGGGTTTTAATCAAACTTCTTTTACAAATAATAAAGGAGGAGAATAATTTATTGCCATGAAATGTACAGTAAGTGTAAATACACATGACATCGTAGCTGTCCTCTATCCTTATCTAGTGCATTGTAGATGCAAATGGATACATCTCCGAAATCAGTTGCCTCACTGAAGACAATACTTCCTGGACTTTCAAAAGAAACAAGTGTTTCCTTTTCAGCTTGTTCAGAACAGATGGAGAAATGTTTTCAACACCAAAAGAGATAACAGTAGTTGATTTACCAACTGAGTTTACTTTTCTGCCTGAAGATGAAAGAGTGACAATAAAATGTTTTATTAGTTTCTTTGCTCACTGCCAGACATAAAATGTTTCCATATTGAATATCTTATGGTTTGATGTGACCAGTCAGTCTTGAATATTTTACACTCTGCATAACAATAGCAGAAAACATTATCTGCAAGGGATGCAGCAGTGAACTTTTTGTGTAGTCTGTCTGGCCCACCCAAGTATCATAGTGAGCAAGAGGAATATCAAGGCTTCTAAAAGGCAAGTAGGATTTATCTTTGTGGTTTGGCCAAGTGAGGCAATAATATTTTGGGCCCCCAATAAGAATAAATCAGGAGCACATAAAACCAATACCTAGGAAAAGAACTATATGTTGGGGTTTGCTAAAGCATCAGGGATAGATCTACAATTTTACAAAAAAGTGTAAAAAAGGCAATTAGGAGGAATGAGGCAATTTCTTTAGACAGCATATTTCATGCACAAAATGGCATCAAATGGTCATCATTATCATATGGGTGGAGTCCCATTGGCAATTTATGCTAACATACCTTAATGTTATGTCTGTGAGTCTGCTTTTATTCAGAGCTTTGGAATCATTATGTCAGATGCTATCCAGTGCCTTTTCACACAAGAAGTTTGCTCAGGAGCCCACCACCTGCTAGATGGTACCCAAACATAGCTCTGTGCACCCTCAGTCCAAAAAGGGCAGATGGTTCTCTCCATTCTCCTCCCTTAAGCAGACAATGCTTGAGTGCGATGACTGACCTTTACACTTCATCAGGTTTATATAGGATGATAGCCAGAATATTTTACTGACAGGAAAAGTGGGAAAGGTACTGGTCGAATTATTTGCCTCAGATGCTAAAATAATTTGGATAAGCATAGTACTATTTACTTCATTTGATGATGTGGGGAGGACACCATTTGCTGCTTAGTGTCAGATAAAAATTGCCTCAGCTTGGCATTCAAAGTGGTTATTGGGACAGAGGACCAGGGAGATGCTGAGAAAGAGAACAATGTCAATGTGTTGGAGAACAGAGCTGTGTATGCCATGTTGCATGGCCTGCCTGAACCCAGTGAGTTAGGCTGCTGCCATCAGGTGAGGTGGAGGATGGAGTCCCATTGTCAGTGCTTATAACATTGAATGATTAGTCCAGTGAGCTGCTGTCCCTGGCAGGCACCATCTTTTCATTTTCCTCAAGCAACAACATTTCTGTATTTTGCCATCTGTAGCAAGCTTCTCAGCACCTGTTTGATGGCAGAGAAGTTGTGAATGAATGAAAGGCTACCTTTGAGGGATACTGCAGGGAGAAATCCTGATATGTGTGGCCAATGTCTAGAGTTGTTAAAGTTATAGAATATCACATGGGAGGCTTACCGTGTGTAAATAGTCAAGAAATAGTCATAAATCATGGGAAACCCATGACCTGTTTTCACAGCCCTGTGTTCTTCTCCCGTGAGTGAATTGTCATGGAGGCTGTCAATGTGAGTCCCACTCACCCAACTATTTTCCTATCGTGGCAGCCCAATGAGTTTTGTCATCCCATGGCTGCCACCAAATTATGTGATGAGAACCACCAAAACTGCTTATTTTTCGCTTTTTAGAATTCATTTTC
>NW_024808983.1:0-3232 GCF_019175285.1 Sceloporus undulatus | reverse complement strand
GGGCGAAAAAATGAAATGCACAGATATAGGATGGGAGACACCTGGTTGAGTGAGACTATGTGTGAAAGGGATGTAGGAGTCCAAGTAGGCCACAAGTTGAACATGAGTGAACAGTGTGATGCGGCAGCTAAAAAGGCCAATGCAGGCCTGTTACAAACGGGCAGGAAAGTACACGCAGAGCGCGTACTAGGGTTAGAAAGGGCGGTGCTTCCGCACCCCCCTAACCCGTTCCACACGGCCGCCGCCATGAGGACGTCACGACCGCACCGCTTCTATATGGGGCGGAGTGGACGTGACGTCCTCGCTCCACGCCAGGGCGCTTAGTGTGCCCTTAGCGCGGAGCAGGAAGGAGCCTTCACATGGCTGCGCCCAGCGGACCAAAGGAGACCCCTTTCTCCTCCTCCCCGCTGCCGCGGGGTGTCCTTAGGGCTTGAAGCCCCAAGGACACCCCTTTCCAGGCTGCGGGGAAGCGGCCTTTTGCCGCTTCCCCGCAGCCCAGAAAGCGGCAGATCGGGGCCTCAGCGGCTGCCACTCTAGACACTGAGGCCCCGATACAGCGGGGAAAGGGGCGGGTGCAGCCCGCCCCAAACGGGTGGTCTGTAACCCGCCGCAGTTTTAGGCTGCATCAATAAAAATATAGTGTCTAGATCAAGAGAAGTAATAGTGTCAGTGTATTCTGCTTTGGTCAGGCTCCACCTGGAATATTGTGTCCAGTTCTGGGAACCACAATTCTATTACTTTTAGAAGTTGGGCTGGGCAATGATCAGTTACTGAGACTGGTAAAATAAAAATTCTTTTTTAATTCCACCGAAACTACTCTTGAGTAAGTGATTTATCACATGTGGCCTTAATATTGTATTTTCCTAACCTTGAAACAAAAAAGAAGCTAGAGAGCCTGTACAGATGGGTGTTATATACTGGCGTGAGGGCGTGGCATACATGGTCTGGCCGTCTCCATGCTGGGGACACACCGTGCATAGTGGGAGATTTCACAGCACTTTGTTGGTGCAGCAGTTAAATGCATTGTATCAAAGGAGCACCAAAAAGTCACTGTCACGGCAGCTAGGGTGCCATTTCCATGGTACAAAAGGAGCTCCTTTTTGTGGCTCCCTTTTGGCATGCAGAAACACCAGATTGGGACCGCAGTGTGTAGTTGCTGCAGCCACAATCCAGTGCTTCCATGGCAGCACGGGTCTGCCCCTTAGGAGCTATCTGTTGAACTCCAGAAATTTGCCAAAATCCAAAGGAATGAGGCTTTTTTCTTCTTCAAAAGAATGAGTGGAAAAACGTAATGTTGGTTGGCTTTTCAGCACTATCTCTGATTTAATTACTTAATAATTGAATAATACCTGGAATTAAATGCATGCTGAAATTTCATCTTAAAGTCATTTTCTTTAGTTAAAAAAATAAATTGAATTAAGTTGTCCCTTTTCTTTAAAAAAAAATCCACTTTGGTAGATTACTTAATTCATACTACTAAGCAGACAGACTACCCAATTGTTATTTCTTTACATTTTATGTTTTGTTCTCTAGGTAACTCTAAAAAGCATTAGGAAAATATACTGTAAAACTTGCTAAAATCAAGAGACAGATTGGCTTTAGCTATTCTGCAACTTAACTGCTGTGAATAGACTGAGAAAAGTTAAGTTTCATAGTGTCCCATGTGAGTGAAGAATATAAACTTTAGCAATTGGAGTAATGTGATTATAAGAGTTGCATCTCTCTCTGTGTGTGTGATGGTTAGCACTGTACATCAAGATGACTATAAAGTCCAGTGAATTAAGTGCATATGTAAAATTATAGCAGAACTGGCTCCATCATGAAGAATACTGCTAGCTAAGCAAATGTCAGACTGCAGAGAATTAAGGAAAATTTAAAATGCAAAGGTTAAACGTCCTGAGAAGAAAAGACCAGAAATGTGAACCTTTGTTTGTAAAAATAAAAGATTAGTATGCTGAACCACTTTCTGCTAGCCCAGTACCTCCTGTTGTTCACAATATGAAACTCTGTCCTTAAATGAACTGTAGCTGTTCCTCTCATTTCCCTCCACCTCCCTGTTTATCTGAAAGTGTTCTTGCCAGTACTGCTTTGCTTTTTTGAACTTTTGTACAACCAGAAATTAAGTACAAATACCTTTGCAGAAAGGGGCCATAGAAAGCTGATGACTGAATTCTCTAATGAAAGGTCATACTGACAATGATCTTCCTGAGTTGATTATTTTTGTCCTTTATTTAGTTTTTATTTAAAGCACTCCTTTTTGTGCTTTCACTTTTGGGGAGATGTGATTGGTGTTCTGATTTCTCTTTGGAAGATATCCGTTACTAGCTGAAAACATAAGGCTGTTAAGGTTTATTTATTTTATTATTTATTTATGGTGTTTATACCCCACCCTTCAGCCCTAATGGCTATCTAAAGGTTAATCTATTTCCTCTACAAATTTTGTTTTTTGGACCAGAAAGTAATTGAGTGATACAGTATTGCTTTATCCCCTTCATTCACCTAGAAGACTAACTGTGTGCAGAAATTTCAGTTTAGATGGAATTTAAGTAGCAGTGGTGTTAGCAGTGGTAGTGAGACTCATTCTCTTTATTTCCAGTGCTCAGACTGCAAATTTAATTGCATATATAGCCAACCTGGCATCATTCTAAACAAAAACAAACAAACAAAAAAAGGTAGCAGTAGACATGGGAGAAACTCTGAGGTATGTGGTGGTGGGGGAGTTACAATGGGGAGATACCCCCCTCCCCCAAAAAACCCACAACAACCAGCCTGATGAGTGCTGTGCAATCAATCCTCACTGACCACAGATTATGTACTAGGGAAAGAGGGAGTGGAAGGAATGGAGAAACAGGTACTGGGGATGAAATGGAGTGTCTGAAAATCTGAACAGGGACAGCTTTTCACATTTCTTGATGGTCCTACCTAGTTTATATTTTTTTCTGATGCACCATCAGTATTCTCAGTGTAGACCAAGAGTTCCCAACCTGGGGCACCTGTACCCCTCAGGTTGTGAAATGGAACGTTAGTCCTTACCTGAGATACGTCCCTTTCCAGCAGAGAAGGTCCGGTCATCCTGATGTTGGGTTACTCCGCCTGCGAAGGCTCCTGTAGGCAGGACAAAATTTAAAATAACAAAGGCCAGGGGCCTGGCTGCGCCCTCGTGGGCGGAGTGACCCCTAGTGATTCTCAGTCAATGATCAGCCTCGTTAATCTCCCGGAGGCCTCCAGACAT
>NW_024808982.1:0-3233 GCF_019175285.1 Sceloporus undulatus | reverse complement strand
CAGGTAAGTGATTTTCACTGGGATTGTTTCACTGGGGTTAAGCATTCCCCCCTGAGTTGCTGCAGCCTCACTGGAAATCCGCACACACTTTTAGAAGTGGCAATGAAGAAGACAGACCAATGTATACTATACATTTAATGCAAGGTGAGCTTGAGAGCTAACATAGTGTAGTGGTTTGAGCACTTGACTGTGACTCTGGAGACCAAGGTTTAAATCCCATCTTGGCCATGGAAACCCACTGGGTGATCTTGGGCAAGTCACACTCTCACAGCCTCAGAAAAAGATGCAAACTCCCTCTGAACAATTCTTTGCAAAGAAAAATTCATGATAGGTTTTTCTTAGGGTTGACATAAGTCAGAAACAACTTGAAGGCACACGATAACAATGTTAGGTCCATAGACAAGACACTCTCCTAACAGATGAGAAGATGTTTACAGATATCCATCCAGAGTCTTTGAAATCCCAGACAGGATAGTCTATAAACCACACAACAATTATTGTATCTAGGTATATTTACATTTAAACAAAAAGGTACATTTATTTGATGCTTGGTCAACACTTGGACAAAGCTATATACATATTAACACCTGTGCTGAAAGGACTGTGATGACTAATGGTGACAGAGCCTTTCTCAACATCTTTTGGGTGACATAGAAAGCCCTGAATACCTTAGGTCCAGGATACCTAGCAGATGACTTTCTCTTATGCATACACACGTATAAAGGCCTTATTTATTTTTCTACATCCAACAGAATGGCATCTGGCAACATTATAATAGGGGGCCTTCTGAGCAGCAGCACCTAATCTTTGGAATTCTCTTCCCCAAGAGGTCTGAGAGGTAAAAACAGTATTTGCCTGCTGAAAACATACATATCTGCATTCTCCCTGGTAATTATTTTCCCTGTTCTTTCTTATATTGGCTTCCAGTGTTTTAAATATATTTTAAATACTTGATTAGACTTTTTAAAGGTGTTTAGCAACACACACTGCTTGTTTCTAGCTTGTTTTATTATTACTCCAGTCCCCTGCAGATATCAGTCTTTCTGAACCAGTATGGTGTAGTGGTTTGAGTGCTGGACAGGGTGAACTTGGGCAAGTCACATTCTCTTTCCCTCAGATGAAGACAATGGCAAAATTCCTTTGAATAAATCTTTGCCAAAAAAGCTCAGTGCTAGAAATAATTTGAAGGCACACAACATCAACGAAGATGACAACAGTGATCTCAAAATATCAAACAATATATGAATGTTATAAATAAATAATACTATTAAATGGTTATGATTTTACAATATCACACTGTATGACTTTAATTAGTTTATTCAGACATAAGTCCTACTGAGTTCAGCAATTTTGGGTAACTTGTTTCTGCCTTGGATGATTTCTGACTCTTCTGCTTTGGAAACAAACTTCACAGTAGCCAGGCCTGACATATTACTGACAGACACAGAAATAAAAGAACAGATTCAGTCTTGTGCACACAGGCCAAAGCAACCAGATTTCCTGTTTTTTCCACAGCATGAGATCTGCCCAAGGGCGGGAAAGAAGCAGTACATCCTTTTAATTTCTGCCACTAGTTGACAGGAAGCCACACTGGCAAGCCCCCTGAGTGCATCTTTTAAATCAACACATTCTGAGCTATTGGCACTCCTGCTCAAATTATGCAGCAAAACTAATGCTCAAGCCACAAGCTAACCCCAGTCCCTCAAAGTAAGCATTTCACATGGGAAAGAGCCAACAGGAGGCATAGCATTAACTGCAGAGGACTGAGCAAAACAGCTAGTCATTAAGTGGCAATTAGACTTAATAAGACTTTGGGGACAAATTGAATTTTTGTAGATTTTCCTTTCCCTTATTATAATGTCTCAGCACAGGTGTAATTGCCTATTTGGCTAGCACATTAGAAACAGAAACAAAGGGGAAATGGCTAAAGCTAAACATATTTTGCAAGATGTAAGAATATTTGTAAGAATATTTATGAACAAACTCTCAACAATGCAAGTGAATGATTCAGAGACATAATCCTGTTAGTCTGGAATATCAGTAATCACAGGGATTTTGTAGCACCTTTGAGAACAGCTGAACAAAAGAAGTTGTAACATCAGCTTTTGTACAGTGAACTGATGCCCAAGAAGGACCTTTATGATCAGACTGTATGAATAGCCATGGAAATTGAAAACATGTTGATATGGTGATGAGATTACAAATTCAGTTTTAACTATGGTAGCTGAGAAACAAAGGCAAGAAGAAAGATGTTCCTTAAGCCCAGGGAGTGTGGCTGGCCTTGTGATTAGTGGAGGAAGTTTTGAAATGTGGTGTGTGTGGGCTGGGAACCTGAAAGGAGATGTGATAAGCTGGCCAAGAGTGTCTTTAGCTGGCTGAGGTGTTAACCATGATATAATACAATCCACCCTCCGTTTCCGCGGACTTGCCATCAGCGAATATGAACATATGCGGATGGCAAGCCCGTGGGGGAGTGGTATTGACAGAGGAGGAGGAGGAGGAGAGAGAAGGAGAATGAAGAAGAGAGGAGAAGGGGAGGAGGAAGAAAAGAAGGATGAGCGGTGGCAGGGCAACAGAAGTGGGTAAGAGGAGGAGGAGAAAGGAAAAGGAAGAGGAAGAGGAAGAGCAGAGAAGAGGAGGAGGAAGAAAAGGAGGACAAGAGGGCAACAGCGTGACAGAAGGGGGAAGAGGAAGAGAGGAAGGCAGAGAAGGCAAGGTAAGAGGAGGAAGAGCAACAGCAGAGGCGATGGGGAATAAGAGGAGGCAAAGAGCAGGGGTAACAGTGAAGAAGAGGAAGAGGAGGAGGCGGAAAAGGGAAGGAGGAGGAGGAGAAAGAGCTGTGGCAACAGCAACACAGAAAGAAGAGGAGGAGGAGGAGAGGGGGAAGAGGTGGGGAAGAAGAGGTACGCCCCTCACCAGTTGTTATATTGACTCAGGCTGCAGTCAAACAATATTTGATGGTATATACTTTGCTTATGTGTGTGTGTGCACCTTCAAGTCCTCTGCTGACTTAAGGTGACCCTATGAATTTCATTGGTTTTCTTAGGTAAGGAATACTTGGAGGTGGTTTTGACAGTTCCTCTGAAATATAGCTTACAACACCTGGTCTTCATTGGTGACATCCCATTCAAGGCTGGCCCTGCTTAGCTTCCAAGATCAGATTGGATCTGGTGCCTTTAGGGTATTTAGGCTGCTCTACTCGGCCTAAATCCAATTGTGAGCCCCAACTTCAA
>NW_024808981.1:0-3233 GCF_019175285.1 Sceloporus undulatus | reverse complement strand
CCCTTTCACATGTTGTCTCCTTAAGCCAGGTGTCTCCCATCCTATATCTGTGCTGATATCTG
Organism: Sceloporus undulatus; assembly: GCF_019175285.1. Lineage (NCBI taxonomy): Eukaryota > Metazoa > Chordata > Lepidosauria > Squamata > Phrynosomatidae > Sceloporus > Sceloporus undulatus. Next base: position 3,171 of record NW_024808981.1, on the reverse strand, counting down.
TGATGATGGAATTGGTGAAGCTTAATACAACACCTGCTGCTAAGGATAGGATTTGTGTTCTCTTCCTTGCATCTTCCTTATATACAAATTATACAAGCTGGAGAAAAAAAGGCTTGGTAGGGAGCTTAGCTGATAAAAAAAAATAACTGTCACTTGCATGTAGGTCTTACAGTTTGTGGAACTGCAATAAAAGATTGGAAAACTCTTCCATAGAATGTGATTCAGAACACACAATCAAATAAATACCTTTAGCTAATAATCATTCATGAGAAAGCTATGGCTATCATTGGAGTTTGTGCACACTATTTGATGCATAATAAAAACATCTTTCACCTGTGAACAATGTATTATTACCAAATCAGAAAATAATGGTGCCAATTAAATAATCATATATTCTTGTTTCCTCCAAGCCTTGTTGGAACAGTTATTAGGGCATCCTGAGTGTTCACACAGATGTATACTTGCCCCTCCATATTTGCAGCTTTGACTTTTGCAGATTTGGTTATTCACAGATTAGAGGTAGAAGGCAGTAGGAAAAGAGGAAGACCAAATTCCAGATGGATAGACTTAATGAAGGAAGTCACAGTCCTGAGCTTGCAGGACCTAAGCAGTTGATGACAGAGTGACTTGAAGGTCTCTCATTCACAGGGTCACCATGAGTCAAAGTCGACTTGCCTTTTACCTTTCCAAGCATTATTGTCTTTTCTAGGGAGTCATGTCTTCGCATGATATGGCCTAAGTACAACAGTCTCGATTTATTCATGTTGGTTTTTAGGGAGAGTTAAACTTTGATTTTCTCTTGTTCATGTTCGAGGGAGTAAAACTTTTTAAAGGATCAGAATTAAGAAAGTTGCAAATTAAGAGATAACTGAAATTACATGTTTTAATAAATTAATATATACTTATTTTTCTGAATTTTATCTATTTTATTTTAAAAACTATTTTTAAAAAATTACAAAATACCTCATGAAAATTAAATACTATATATATACAGTACTCATGTATATGTTTTTTAAAAGCCTACCAAAAAAATCAACCCAAAAAACATGGTCAACTTACAGACGGGTCAATGATAGAATAGGGACACAGTGCAACAAAGGCAATGACAAGAGGCAAAGGCAAGAAACCCCTCTTGGTGTGGCAGGCCCAGAAGCAGCACTCACATCCCATTACCTCTCCCTTGATCAATCTCTAGAAATGCAGCCCTCCCTCCTTCCTTCCTCATCTAATTTTTCAGCCACAGCAGCATTCAGCAATAATGGGAAGTGGCAGCCATTTTTAATAGAAGCATACCATATAGGCCTCATGAGGCTTGGCAATCTCTAGAGAGGCTTATTCACTATACCCCATTAAAAATGGGTGCCATAGTCTCACTTTGGGCTCGCACACATTGTGTCCTGAATCTCCAAGCAGCTACACAGGCTGGGTGGGAGGAAACCATCGACTGAGGAAACTATCAAGCAGGCAGTAAATTACCAGCAGCTAGAAAACATCCTAGCCTGTGGGAGTCCATTAGGAGAACATTACTCAAAACAGTCCAAGGGAGACAACAAGAATTGTCAACACAACCCAAGGGTCAAAAAAGCCAGAAAGTCCGAAGTATGATGTACTTGGAAACAAGCGTCAGGGACAGGAATGGTGGCCAGGAAACAGACAAGTTGCTTTCAGGACTCACCTTAGGCAGACTCAGCTCTTAAATGGCCTGATACTAGCTGGTCCTAACCAGAGCTTCCCTGTTGCTGCTTGGCCCACAGCCTGGCTGAGCATCTTTATTGTATCCTTTTGTCCCTCCTCCTTGGCTGTGGGCTTAGGACCCCAGCTGTGTCCTCTGCCCCATCAGCAGGCGAGTCTTGCCTTTGTACTTGGGTTTCCCCTCAAGAACCCACTGTGCAATTTCAATTTATACGGTACCTATTTTTATGTGTTTATTGCCAGTATATACTAGCCACTCATAGACCTCATCACTGATGCACAAGGTGTCATACTTAATACAAAGATCAGCAATTAACTGGAGTTCTTCTATTGTATAGACCTAGAAAAAAGCAGGAGACAGTGTGTTGATCAATATATTCTGAATCAGTAATTTTATTATAATTAGCAGACAGATTAAGAAACTGAAATCTCACCTTTCCTATAGGATTATGAGGAGTATTCAGTATAATAGCTTTTGTCTTGGAATTAAATTTACTTGCAAGTTCAGTGGGATCCAAGACCCAATCTGCACTAGATGCAACATCTCCAGCTGCAGTTTTCTGAGATATATAAAAAAAATATTTAGCTGAAATACACTATTCTTAAGTTTCATTTGTTGTAAGAAATACTGTGTTATATAGAACATAACAGTAAACTGGCCACTCTGATTGCTAACAAAATGAAAACTAACATTATCATTACTTATTACTAATCATCTCCCAATCACAAACCTCTGGAAACTGTCTCTGTACCTATGCTGGATCCAGCTAATAAAATCAAATAAATATTAAAGATTTAAATGCCACATGTAGCCATTACTATGTGAGTATTTCTTAATAGTTAATGTCATTTTTGCTTCTACTCTAATATTCTTTCTGTTAATACACAATGAATATTCTGGCATTTCTGAGTATTGTTGCTGGCATTCTGGCATTGTTGCTGAAAGACTTCTCTCACCAATCTTTTAGTATGTTGACAGTTGAGTCAGATAAACTAGACACATTAGGATGGCAGGAGATATGCAGGAAATAGGGAATGCATGAGGCCAAGACATGCACAGATTTATTTGCTTCATGCTAAACTATGATGTAGCCACATGGCATGTGAACACAGTCAACAAGTTCTTAAGACTCCAAGCTACAGAATAGAGGGAATTGTCATTATCATCACTTCCCTTTTCTTTAAGATCCATTTTTAATATTTTCATAAATTCTATAACATAATTTATTTATAATTCTGTGATCTAAATGTGTTGTGTTAAATTCCAAAGCGCCATCTCTTTATATGCTTCTATAATATAACTCAAACTTTTGGGTGGCACATCTTTCCTTCTGTTATTAATTTCCTTAGTGAACATATTCTATTTTTCACTGAACTCCCATAATGTATGAAAGGAAAAAGAAGAACTGAATAAATACAGTTGTAAATCAGTATTCCCTTAATTTCTGTCTTTAAAAAATTGAATATTATATTGCAAAC
>NW_024808980.1:0-3233 GCF_019175285.1 Sceloporus undulatus | reverse complement strand
CCCCTTTCCCAGCATTACTGTCTTTTGCATGTAGTTCAGTGGCTTTCTTTCCTTCGTTGTGCATCTGGGTACCAGGAGCAAGGGCATTTTGCCCCTCACCTCCAGACACCCTCACCCCACAGGAACCTCCACTGCACCCCTCTGCCACATCACACTGTTGACTTATTTCAACTTGTGGTCTGCTAGGTTTCCTACATTCCTTTAGTATGTAGTCTCCTTAAGCCAAGTATCCCCCATCCTATATCTGTGCATTTCATTTTTCTGCCCTAAGTGCAGTACCTTACATTTCTCTGTGAAGCTTATGACACTGAGGTTTATGCAGTTCAGATCCTGGTTCAGCAATGCGAATTCACATTATAATGTGACTGTTTTATCACACCTGGTTGCCCTTCCATTGCCTTTCCGAACTGAGAGGGAATCGAATCCAAGGCAAGTCACATGATGCGGATTCACGCAAAGCGGAGTGAGTGCACATTTTATCACCACACCAGTACATACCATGTGGATTCAACTATTCAAATTGGGACCCTTGCGCATGCTCAGTGGGAGTCTGAACGTGTCCTGTATCTTTGCACTTCCAGGATGAAGATGGGAGCCTGACTCTACTTTCACGTGAATGCTAGCCTCATGCAAATGACAGCTGTGCCTTTCTTCCTCCCTTCTATTTTCCTATCTCTGGCAGCCAAATTCAAACGGGTCCTCCGTGTTTGAGCCCCCATCCATTTCAGCCACATCTACATCTATTCTCCTGTCATTCTCCTCATCTATTTCTGCTATATCTACATCTATTCTCTTGTCATTCTCCTCATCCATTTCAGCCAAAACTATATCCATCCTCCGTGTCAAAGCCCCCATCTATTTATTATTATTATTATTATTATTATTATTATTATTATTATTGTTGTTGTTGTTGTTGTTGTTGTTGTATTATTATTAATTGCAAAATAATCAGTGTAGTAGCTGCACATTTACTTGGAAGTAAATCCTTTGGATCTGAATACTAGCCTCATGTGAAATATTGCATCATGTTCTATGGGCTTTAGAGCCCGTCTTGGCACCCAAACTAGAAATCTTTTTTGGGAGATAGGGTCTGTCTTGGCACCCAAACTAGAAATCTTTTTTGGGAGATCGGGTCTGTCTTGGCACCCAAACTAGAAATCTTTTTTGGGAGATAGGGTCTGTCTTGGCACCCAAACTAGAAATCTTTTTTGGGACATCGGGTCTGTCCCAGGGCATCAGAAACAGCCACTTTCCTCCTCTCCAGCATGTCTCCTGTTCACGTTAAAACGTGAATGCAATCATTGCTCAGTAGCTCTCTGCCCTTTCCCCAGCATTTACACTGGGGAAATCGCATTTCCCCTCGGCAGCAATGGAAGTGGGAGGAGGGGAGTACCGGAAGCAAATGGGGTAAAATTGCAGCACAGCATCATGGGAAATGTGGGACCTTGGAGGTTCTGGAGATGTACCAGGATGGAAGCAAAGTTGCATTCCACACCAGACCAATTCGGAGTGACATCGAAGTGAGCTTGAAAGTTAATTTTGTGATTTCACTTTTTTTACGAATTCATCAAAGTGAGGAGTCAGTTTGGAATCACTGCAGAAGTGCCACAGAAGGAGCGCCCATAGAAAGGAATTGCGTCTGATAACACATTCACATTATGATGTGAATGCGCATTGTTGGACCTGCACTCACATCGGAACTGAGCCGCAAAACCCCCAAAACACCTCCGTGTGATATACTCCTGTGTTGAATTTCATTTTGTTAGCTTTGGCCCAGCTTTCCAGTCTATTCAGGTCATTTTGAATTTTGATCTTGTCCTGGAGTATTAGCTACTCCTCCTAATTTGATGTCATCTGCAAATTTGATAAGTATGCCCCCTATTCCTTCATCCAAGTCATTGATAAGGATGTTGAATAGCATGGGCCCAGGACAGAACCCTGTGGGACCCCACTGGTCACTTCTCTCTAGGATGAAAAAGAGCCATTGTTGAGCAAACCCGACTCAAGTGTGAATGACCCCAATTTAAACTGGTTTGGAGCCCAGTTTAAAATGTAGTGTGAATTGTGCCTAAAATGAAAAAAAATACAACAAAACAAAACAAAAACCCTTCCCTCTTATCTCTTTTCCAGAGTGAAAGTGGCCCTTCTTTCCCTGATCCCATATGAGATGCAGTTCAAGCAAACTCAGCAGAAGCCTCTGAGGAGCAGAGAGGGATATTTAAAAAAATATCCAGGAACCTCACAGGAAATTTGGACCAAGATTTCTGGAAAAGGCAAACTTTTGCTCCTACTTCTAGTTCAAAAATAGGCAAGCTCTTCTGTCTGGATATGATGGAAAGGCACTTTGCCTATGTGCAGCTAAACACTTTTCCAGGCCAGGTTTTTTTAAAAGGACCCAGCTTGCTATGATGAGATGGGGTTTGTAGCCATGGGGCAATGCAGGGAGGGAAGAATACTAAGGATTTAATCAAAAGGGTGAAAGAGAGGGAGAAAAACAGTGAGAATTCATGGTCTGTCAATACAGTGGGCCCTTGGTATCCATTGGGGTTTGAATGCAGGGCTCCTGCAGATACCAAATTCCATGGATGCTGAAGTCCAATTATATACAATGACATATAAAATGGCAAAACCAAAGGTTGCTATTCGAAATCATCATCATCATATTTTCAAGCCAAGGATGACCGAATCCTTCCATACAGAGGGCCAAATGTATATGTATTTAAAGCTTGGGAGATGTATCTGCATCCACTGAATAATCACTGTCTGTATAATCACACACATGTTAACTTAGACTTAAATCCCTTCACAATCAATAAAGCATGTTCACCCTTTTAATGTAGATAGGATCAACCCCTTTTAGAACTGGATGGAGGATCATTTCTGATTTGGAAGGTACAGTGAACTAAATCTGGATGAAATTTCCCACTGAAGTAATCCCCCCCCCAATTCCTATCCATCCATATTTAAAAGATGCAAAATGCAATCCAACCAATAAAAGAACACTTCTAGTGATGCTGACAGAGAATGTTTAATAGGAAGGAAGAAGACATGAAACAGTTTCCATTGTGAGCAAAGAAAAAACATATGGAAAGAAAACTGAATGAAAGAGCCCAAGGCTAAAACATAAAGGCAAAGCAAGACAGATGGATTCCTTCCAGGTGGAAGCCCTTAATGTCTGCTGGAATCATCCAAGGTCCATGAAGGGAAGAGATATGTAAGTCACTCTTTTTTTT
>NW_024808979.1:0-3234 GCF_019175285.1 Sceloporus undulatus | reverse complement strand
TCCACCACACGGAGGACATTCCCCACGGCTGCCCCAGCCCTTTGGAATACGCTGCCCACTGAGCTCCGCTCGACTACCACCCTGGCCCAATTCAGGAAGGACTTAAAAACCTTCCTGTTTCAACAGGCATTCCCTGACTAAAAATCCTGTGGGCCTCCCTCCTCTTCCGTGGCCAAGAGGTTGGACTAAGGGTTTTTTAATTCTGTTAGTTTTATTGATTGTTTTTATTGATTGTATGGTTGCCTGTGTAGTTGTATCTTTTTATATTGTTTATGGCACCATTGTTTTTTAACCTATGTTGTAAGCCGCCCTGATCTTGGGAAGGAGCGGGATATAAATAAAATTTTATTATTATTATTATTATTATTAGATAAAAAAGTGAGACCAGATCATGTTTTGCTTTGGCTTTGACAGAGATGGTCAGTTCTTGAACTGTGCTTTCCAAACATCCTCCCTAGAAAGGACCCCCCTCACCCAAAAGTCACCCCATTTTCTGCTGTATCATCCAATCAGTAGCTCATTCTTTTCATAGGGACTGAAAAAAATAGTGCCACATATTTCAAAAATGATACATTTGCAGGGTACCAGATTAAAAACACCTTTACAGTCTTACAAAACTGAGACACCATTCCTTGCCACTGAGAGAGGTGGGTGGGAGAACAATTCTGATCAAGCTGAGTCAATTTCATTGCTATGAAATGAAAATTGCCTGGTGTATTTTAGCAAATCAAAGCAAAATATAATAATAAAAGACTCTCTCCACCCAGACATAATCAGAGAGCTATGTCTCTGTGACAGCTAAATTATAGGAGTGCTTTACACACACATTATCTTGTCACAACATAAGAGCTGCCTACTGTGCTAAAGTACCACTTTCTGAAATAACATGTAATTTTCCCCTTATTGCTGAGGAGGAAGATAAGGCAGGCAGGTCTTTTCTGCTTAGGGTTCCTCGCAGTATTTTCCTCAGGCAGGTAAAACATTAATGCGATATGTAGTTAATCCAATTGTGTGCTGTGTATTTTAAACCAAGAGTTGATTTTTATTTTCATTTGTTTAACAGGGACTCCCTGGCGATGTGAAAAATGTCGAAATGACAGAAATAACTGAATGCAAATGGTTTATTGTAAAGCGCGAGTTTATAGCCTTTGCTAAGGGAGGAGGGATTCGGCATTATTTACCACAGTCCATCAACAAAGCACATCCCAGCCCTCCAACTACACTACTGAATTTGTCACCCCTGAATTTTGGTGGTGGTACAGCAGTAGTCACTCCCCCCCCTCATTTACTTTAATACAATTTGCACCCTATTCACCTTCATTTTAAAGGTACATTTTAAAATGGCAACAAGGAGGAGGTTGCTTATGCCTCTACACCTAGACTTGATAACATGGCAACAAATCCAAGGATAAAGGTGGCTGCAAAATGTTTAGGATAGCCTGCCTACATACAACAGGCCCTTTGCTGTCTGCCATTTTTAAACTATAGAACAGACCTATGAATCATGCAAGGATTTCTATGGGTGTTGAAATGTCCAGAAAGGACTGACATAAGTTCAGATGAATGAGACGTGGTTCACATGTTTCCTCCCCCCTTTCATTTACAGGGTGTGGGGATTAGAAGTTCCCAGTTAGCAATAAAGTTCCCTTCAGTGCTGTATCTGAACTCATTGAAGAGTAACTATCAAACCAAGATCAAACCCATAGGTTTGTGGTAACATCATGGTACAGAAGCCTCTGCTTTTGGTGGTTTTCCAGACAGCAGCAGCTATAATTAATAAACCCTATTGCAGTCAATGGGAGAAAAATCCCTTGGATATGAAGAAGGCCATCGCTTTGAGGCTCATTTTGGGGGGGAAAACCCAAGAGATTTTTTGTGTTTTTGTTTTTATAAAACATTTACAATACAATATGCAATTAGAGTGTTTTTTCTAAACTGTTTAAGAGGGCATTCAGTATCTAAAGAACATGCCAGTGCAGAAATAATTATTTCTTTTGGAGATAGCTGAGTGGATAAATGTGGAACAGAATAGCAATTTGCACACTGCATTATTCCATCCATATTTTAATATATTATTTTAGCATTTTATAGTGTTGTGTTTTATTGTTTCATTTTTAAATATATATATGTCTGCTATTCTGCCCTTTGGTGAAAAGGGCTTTATAATGCATTGCTGTTGTTATCCATTCAGCCAATGCCATACCCATTCAAAACTGTTGCATTTAAAATCTGCCTTTTTAAGATTTCTGCTCTACCTCCTCTTACTTAGTGATAAAGTTTTATACAATATTATTGAATGTTATATTTGAATTTTAGTCTTGTAAGATTTAGACTGTAGAAAAAATGCAGTTTGACACTTCATGGATTCATCCTACAGAATCCTGGGGTTTGTAATTTTGGGAGGCAGCAGCACTCTTTGGCTGAGAAGGATAAAGAAAAATCCCAGGATTCCATAGCAGGAGATACAGCACTTAAAGTGGTGTCAAGCTGCATTGTTTCTACATTTCAGAGAGGGAAAGAGAGAGAGGGAGAGGGAAAGAGAAAGAGAGAGGGGGAGGGGGAGGGAGGGAGGGAGGGAGAGAGAGATAGAGAGAGAGAGGGAGAATAGACATTCCCTCTTCTATTTATGAAGGATTAAAATATATTTATTGTATTGAGGTTAACAGTGAAACCACAACCCCACCCACCATTCTTTTCACCTTAATACTGTCTTCTTCACTTTCCAGTAAGACTGCCACTGTCAACCCAGATACTATGCTTATCTTCTCTGGCATGTACTGAGTTCTTTACCAAGAGGATGATATGAGAGAAGGCATGTTTGGACTTCTGATTAAATCTTATCAGATCACCTCATGGTTCTTCAGAGACCAGCAAACTGGGTGACCAGATGTCATAACAACAAAGGAGGACAAGGCACCACAAAATGTAGGAGATGCAAGAAAAATGTACAGTGGAACCTCACCTTATGCGGGGATCCGCTCTGGACCCCCCGCATAAGGCAAATTCCACCTATGCTCCAGCCCCATTATAATGAATGCGGCTCGTGTACACAGTGGTGTGGCATGTGCATGCGGCAGCCACGCGTGCCATTGAAAGTATTATATGGAAGCCGCGTATGGAGTGCCCATGTATGGAGCGGGCCCACTGTAGTATATTACAAAAAAAAAAAAAAAAGCTAAAACACTAATATAAATGTAAATTCATGCCTGTTCCTAATGCTCAAAATGGAGGGCA
>NW_024808978.1:0-3234 GCF_019175285.1 Sceloporus undulatus | reverse complement strand
TGAAATCACCAGAGTGAGATGAGAGTCCCAGTTCCACATACAGAGTTCGGTGGTGCTAAATTAGTATAAGGGTTGGCCAATGTACATTTGCTCAGAATTTCCAGAGGGAAATACGATAAAATAACAACTCTGTTATCAGTCACTTTAAAAAAACATCTATTATCCCCTCTGTTGTAAGCCGCCCGGATTCCCAGTGACTGGGCGGCATATAAAAATAAATCCTATTATAAAAATTTGGTGCAGTGTTTTGAGATATCAGTAAAGATATGAAATCAGACACGCAAATCCCAAAGGATGAGGTGGCATGAAAGAGCCTTAAATAAAATTTCTTGAGCTATATGACAAACTCACTTTCAGTCACAACTGAAAAATAAAACCCTGTAACTATATTATTATTATTATTATTATTATTATTATTATTATTATTATTATTATTATTATTATTATTATCATCCTTTATTTATAAAGCGCTGTAAATTTACAACTATATCTGTGCATTTATATGAAGGCTGAATACTGTATTCTATTCATGCATCTGAGGAAGTGGATTGTATTCCACAAAATCTTAAAGTCAGATTCTCTTTTCCCTGTTTCCTCCTCTTCTTTCTTTTAATCCTGAAATTAACATTGTTTCGGGTGCATCTGCATTGTAGAAATGGTGCAGGTTGACACCATTTTAACTGCCATGACACCATCCTACAGAATTCTGAGATTTTAAGTTTGTGATGCATCGGTACCCTTTGGCAGAGAAGGCTAAAAGCCCTGTAAAACTACAAATCCCAGGGTTCCATAGGACAGGGCTACAGCACCTAAAGTGGTGTCAAACTACATTATTTCTACAGTGTAGATACACCCTCTGAAAATCACGTTCTGTTTTTGAATTATACTTTGCCTTCCCTCATATGAATTCAGAAGAGTTAACAGTGTACATAAAAAACATTCATGTATATACATTACATACATGTATTTAGAATCATATGTGTGTGTGTGCCTTCAAGTTGATTGTTGACTTATGGTAATTCTATGAATTTCATAGGGTTTTCTTCAGCAAGGAATAGTCATAGGGACAGAAGTCCTATTTAGGCATTCAGAATGTAGTTAAAATAAGCACAGAGGTGTAGGAGAGACCTGATCCTCCCCAGTTTGCCATCATTTTCCTCACATGGAGAGAGACAGACTAAAGAGGAGAGTTTCTTCTACAGCAGTGGAGGTTCTCCAAATGGTCATTGTCCAGGGCTCTGGATTGCCTAGAGAGACTCTAAACATAGAGGAGTCTCTCGACTTCAAGATTCTCACTTTTCAAGTGAGGAAAGCAATGACATGGGGGGGAGCATTCCTCCCTTTCCTTGTATGTTTAATTTTACTACATCCTGAAAGACTGAGTAGGGCTAGACATGTGTATACATGCACACATGGGATGAACTGCCCAATTTGGTTCATGACCCATTCACATACATTATATTTCCCATTTGTGGGAACTGTGGGCAAATGCAGCCTTCCAGAAATTGCTGAACTGCAGTGCCCAGCACCCCCAACCAAAACGGGCCACACTGAGCAATGCTGAGATTGCAATGTCATCAGAAAGATCATACTTGGCTATTTAGTGCTCTTGAGTGTTCAAAGTGTTTATCATTCTTCATCTAATTATTGTGATCACTGCAAAAACCCCATAAACAAAATCAGTAATATTCCCACCATGTTACAGATGGGATGCCTGAAGGAAAGGAAGCAACTAACTTAAGCCACCTTCTGCCTTTGTGTGTGGTGCAGACAAAATTTAAACTAGGGATGTCCTGATTCACAGCTCTCTAATCCATTACATTGTGCCATGCCAACAAGCCTGATGTCACCATCAGGGTACGTTTACCTGATAAATTAACAGAAACCAAAATTATGAGCTGGCAAATTAAATATAGATGAACAGGATGCATTAGGGAAAATGTAAACAAGGATTTTGTGAAGGAAAAACACATTTTATACATCACTAGGATTTGGGAAGTGTGAGTAAACATGTAGGCAAATATAACTTTCAGTTAGGTATATTTTAAAAGATACAGTCCTCTTTTTTCTTTCTATGACTGCTAGTGGCTGGTATGCCTCAAAGTTTTATTGAACAGTAGTGTGCTTTACTGTGAATGTAAAAAAGAAAAGAAAAAAAGGCTGGCACAATAACAATTTTGTGGCTTTGGTAACAATGCCATTAAACAAGTTTTTGTAATAAAAAATAAGTGAACGTTAATATTTGTAATATTTGCAACAGGTCATTTTTTTTAAAAAAACTGTGTTATACTCCAGTTCTGGTGTGGAACATGCCAGATGTCATCCAGATTGCTCACACCAGAACCAGAGTTTGTTCCATATGCTGTCCAAATAGAACCATAGAACAGGGAAAATGAGACTTTTGGACTGTGCAGACAAGACATTCATAACTGCCCAACAGGATCCCAGCCATTGTTTTAATGTGTGTTTTATTATTTATTAATATCCTGAGTGCCTTTTTTGGCAGAATTGGTGCATGGCATCCACACAATGCATGCCCTGACTCACACAATATCACAGCGCTCCTCTGGTGCAGTGTTTAGATGATGACACAGTGCCAAAGGTCTGCTGTAAAGACATAGTGCAGCAGCTACACTGCCCTTTCCAGGGTACAAAAAAGAGCCACTTTCTGTGGCTCTTTTTTGTGCCACAGAAAGGGCAGATTAGGGCCAAGTGTGAGGTTGCCACGGCTGCAATCTAGCTCTAAAAAGGTCAGCTACAAGCTGCCCCTTAGGGGCAGTCTGCACAGCCCCATAATCTCCTTTCCCTGTGCTGCTCAGCATGAGGATGGGGGATGGCACACCTCTTGGCATGTGGATAACGCATCGGGCCAAACTGGACCCAACTATCCACACAGCAAAAGAACACATGGTTACCCTGGGGTTTCTGGGAAACCTGAGGTTTTTCTCTGACTTTGCTTACTTCAGAACAAAGTCAGGTTAAGGGCCACACCTCCCTGGAAGCAGCTGTATATCATGAGGATTGCCAGCACTGGCTTCAGGGTAAATTCAGCATTTCTCCTTGGTGCAGACAAACACTGAGTCATGCTATCATTGAATCCAGGTAAATAGATTGTGCTAATTCAGTTGCTTGCTAACTACTCCAAACATCACTGTTAAACCTAGGGAGCCTTTCACCTCTGGATCATGGGTTTCAATGGAAGAAAATATAGAGTGCATTTTACCTTCTTACAGC
>NW_024808977.1:0-3234 GCF_019175285.1 Sceloporus undulatus | reverse complement strand
TCTCAAGTTTCAAGAGCCAACAGCTGCTTCATTCACACAAATTTAGGACAAAAGAGGCAAGAAGCAGGAGGAGGAGTCAAAATGAGGAGTACACAGATTAGGAACTAGTGGGAATGATTTCAGGATAATTTCAAGGCAGGGAACTGAGAAGTCTCGCACAATCCCTCTTGAATTGCAACAAATGGCCCACACACATTCCAGTTCCTCTCCAGGGTTGGGAAACTAAATTGCATCTGTTTCCAACCAAATGCAAAGCTGTCCCACTAGAACCTCTAAAACTAACAGAGGAGCTACACCAGGGACAGATGCTCTCTCTGGGTTTTCAAATGAGAAATGTGCTAGTGGGGGAAAATAATTTAAAATGATCCTTCATACAGTAAAAGAAGTAGTGTTTCCTCATTTATTTTAAACATATTGTTGGTTTTACACATAGTCTATTTGCAGTAGAAGCTCTTGGGAAAATTACATTTTTGGATTGCAAATCCCAGAATTTCCCAGTCAATGGGATTTGCAGTACAAATAATTTAACTTTTCTGAGCTGGGATCTCCAAGCACTTTCTCCATACCAAGCTGGCCTCTTCCCTTACCCTGTCCCACTTCTTTTACTCCCCCCCCCCCCCCGGGCAATATTTGACTTGCTAACTTATTTGGGGAATGACTTGTCATTCTTAGGCTTGTCACTCTCCGAAGTGCCATGTGTGTCGATGTTGCGCTATTACACAGTAAGTCATAGTGCCACCAAAAACATATGTTAAGCATATTTGAAGCTACCAAATGAACAGCTCACGGCTGCCTTGAAGGAAAACAACAACAACAACAACAACAACAACAACAACAACAAAAGTGGTGATTTAGTTGGCAAAGCTTGCAGATGTAACATAGTTATGGCTCAGATTGCATTCAGATGCTAAGGTCTAGGGTGTTGAGCTTTACTTTTGGATCCTACTGCCTATTAAATGCTTGCAGGATGCTTTCTGTGCTCTTCCTATTCACCCTTCTCTCTTTGCCACACTGCAAGCTGATACTAATTGCTGATGACTCTCAACTTGCCTGTGTGTCTGCATTTGTCCGTAGATATAGATTGCACATGTGTGCATCCATATGAACAAAAACAAAATCAGAATGATTAGCAGCCCCTGTATAATTAGTAGGAACCATACAGCTCTCTCATTTGTTATTCAGATATAATATGATAAACACGTTATGCAGAAGTGATTGTAGAATAAAAGATGCTAAAACTAAGTGCTCTAAGATTGAGCCTGTGTATGTGTGTGTGAGAGAGAGGGAAAGGGTTACATTAACATAATATAATTCAGTATGGGCGGCCATCTGTTTTAATTGAGCAAGCTTATTCGTACAATGCTCTGCACTGCTAATCTTGTTTAGATTAATGTTAATGTTCTATTAAAAGGCAGTTTATCATCTCACAATGCCAAGTTAAAATAAGCACACCCAGATTCCTCCGTTAAGGCAGAAGGAAGAAAATGGATAGCTCATTACCCAGCTATTGATCTCCGTACAACACAACTATTAAGGCTGGGAAGTTTTGCTGCAAAGTAACTCATGATTCTCTTCCTTACCTTTGAGTGTAAACAAATGTAGATGAAAAGTTTGGCTTTCCTAGTTAAAGATTTAAGGCAGGCTCCTTGGCAAAAATGTTTTCGGCTATGTAGTGAGATAGAAGGGAGGGTGGTGGGTAGAACAGAATGAGAACAGAGGCAGGGTCTAATGGCCAATAAATTATTTCAAGTCTTGAATGTGGAAATCGAGACAGCTTTTTTCTCCCCCTTCCACCCACTGTCACAGCTTATGGTGAGAAAACAGTGCTTTTTTTCTCCCAGCCTGTATTTTAATGAGAAAGCCAAGAGATGGCCATTTCTTGGAAACATGCCTATCATTAAGAACAATCCCAAAGGCAAAAGAAAGGAGTTCAGTCTGCGAGCCATAAAGAACATCTTGACACCAGAATCAATACAGTAGGCATCAGCATCCTCAGCAGTTGCAACAGATATCATTTTCTGCAAATACGGTGGTTTAGGGTGCATTCTCAGACAGCCTTTATCAGCACTGTCTCGAGTAGCCGAGACTGGGTTGTTCTGGGATTTAGGTTGGGGGCATGCTCTCTAAGACTGGAATCTTGCTGGCATACCAGGCCAGATGTGAAAAAGACTGAGAGTCTCAGGAGATATATATATATATATATATATATATATATATATCAGGCTTATTTCATTTGATCTAATTTGTGGGATAAAATCTTTTCTATACTTCCTGAGATTTGAACTCTCTTTTATATCAGGTTTATCCCACATTTCCAGTTCTTTCTGCTTTTGTTCAGTTATGAGCCCTGGTGGCACAGAGGTTAAATGCCTGTACAGCAGTTACTCACTCAAAAACATAAGGTTGTGAGTTCAAGATCAGAAAAAGGGCTCAAGCTCGACTCAGGCTTGCATCCTTCTGAGGTCGCTAAAATGAGTACCCAGATTGTTGGGGGCAAATTAGCTTACAGTTCAGACACTGCTTAGGTGGTATGAAGTGGTATATAAATGAAGCTTGTTTGTGTGCACTATGTCAGACAACAGTAGCTACACCATTGTGTGACAAGAGGGAAGGGGCTCTCGTGCTGCAGCCATGAAGGAAGTAATGTATCAGTGAAATAGGCTGGCAGATTTTCTTTGATTTTCCTCACCACTGTTGTACAACCACAGTGAAAGTCTACTACTGACATAATGCACCAACAGGATTTGGGGCCAAAGTTAAATCTAGACCAGGGGTTCTTCCATCTTGCAAATTATAGAGTGATAATTCCACTTTAAGTGCCATAGACCTAGGGTTGCCATATCCTGCCTGTGGGCGGGACTTTCCCGGTTTTGGGCGGGTCCGCATGGTCCCGCCCCGGTTTGACCCTGCCCCCGGGATTTCCCCTGCCCCTGGGCTGAGGGGATGATTCCCTCCCCGCTTGGGCTCCACCACCGCCGCCGTTGCGGCGAGGCCAGGGCCCAGGCCGGGAGGGAAAGCCTCCCCTCAGCGAGGCTCCTATTCAAATGTAGGACACAAAAATGTGTACTACAGTTGAAAATTTTGTCCTACATTTGTCCTGGTTTGGAGGTCCTGATGAATGGCAACCCTACATAGACCCCATACAGACAGGCCAAAATAAACCTGCTTTGGGTCACTTTGGAGGTATGCGGTTTGATGCATGTGTACTAAGAGTCCAGAAGCCATGCCAAAGCC
>NW_024808976.1:0-3234 GCF_019175285.1 Sceloporus undulatus | reverse complement strand
GAAATCCATAGTAGGAGAAAGGCATTTCAGCTTTCTCTTATGGTGGGAAGGATGCATAGGGTGGTTGGGAGAACATCCAGCAATGAGGGCATCATCCTGGCAAAGAGGGCATCTACCTCTGGGATACCCAGAGCACCTGGGTTTGTTCCTGGGATGCCCAGGTAACCTGGATTTGTCCCCAGGGTGTGTTTGCTCAAACTGAGGGTTGGCATCAGACTACAATCTTGATGCAGGGGGTGCAGGACTGAATTGGCATGAGGGGAGGGCAAAGAAGATGGGTAGTGCCAACTGTTGGGCCTTTGGAAGACCACCAAAGCCTCCTTGCCACCATGCATGTCCTCTTCCTCTTCCTTTCCTCCTCTGCTTTGCTGGGGGGCCTGAGGGGAACTCTCAAGTGTTTGTGGGCACAAAGGCACACAAATGTCCTCCCTTCATGCCACACGGCTTGCTTCCAGCTCATTTTGTGCCCCTCTCCATGGTGCTGCCAAGCAGCAGAGCGCTGTGGGAGGCGGAGGGGGTGCTGTTGGCATTCCCATCCCTGGAGGCTTTGCGCATTGCCTAAAATGGTCTCTCTCATAGCACATGGCCCACGTGCCGCCACCCTCCGCAGGGCCCTGGTTTATCTTCCTTTGGGGCTGGAGCACCGGAGGGAAAGCCAGGGTCAAGGTTGGAGACGGTTGTTTTGAGGTTGGCATTTTGAGCAGCCAAACTCATCCCACTCATTCCTCCTGTTTTTATGTTGCAAATGTGTGAACTAGCAGGGAATGATTCAGATTTGCACAATCTACCTGGTTCGAAATGGGTGGGATTAGGCTGGGGTTGTAATTTAGGGAAGCTTTGCAAGACCTAATGGTTCCAAGAATAGTTTTCTAAAACCTGACCTGCTGCGCACATTAATTTCAAAATAAAAACCAATGTAGATAATGGCCATGATCCTATACTGGAGCTTCGTAGCATGAATCTCCACATACGGCATGATACACTAATCGTGCTACACAACCCCAGGTCTTGTGCAACAGAAGTAAACATGGAGCTGAAGTGTAAATGTGCATGCAATGAATGCCACTTGTGCAATTGGGTTTTCACAACCTTCCACTTCTTCCTGCAGAGGAGTCACAAATGGGATGCCACAGAATTATGTTCAAAACTTTATAAGATCTTTATAAATTATTTAGAGAATGGAATGGAATGGATGATTATCGGATTTGCAAATGGTACCAGATCTGGGAGAGACGGTAGCAAATACCCCAGAGAGCAGGATTAGGATTGAAATTGACCTCAGCGGATTGGAGAGTTGGGCCAAAAGTAACAAAATAATTTCAATAGGAAGAAGAATTTCTATAGGAAGAAACAGGAATAGACTGCCTTGCAGGGTGGCAGGCTCTCTGTATTTGGGGGGGGGGTCTTTAAGAAGAGGTTGGATGAACACCTTTAGGGAGTGCTTTGGTCATATCTTCCTGTATAGCAGAAGGGGGTTGGATTGGATGGCCGTTGGGGTCTCTTCCAACTCTTTTAAGATTCTAGACTTGATCGGACAAACATCTTCAACCACTTCCATAGGGCAAAGTACCTATGAATAAACTTCTTTGGATGACAGAACTGGGGGCATACTCATCAAATTTGCAGATGACACCAAATTAGGAGGAATAGCTAATACTCCGAAAGACAGGATCAACATTCAAAACAACCTGAATAGACTAGAAAGCTGGGCCAAAGCTAACAAAATGAAATTCAACACGGAGAAATGTAAGGTACTGCACTTAGGGAGGAAAAATGAAATGCACAGATACAAGATTATGGGGACACCTGGCTGAAGGAGAGACTTATTCATGTGAAAGGGATCTGGGAGTCCAAGTAGACCACAAGTTGAACATGAGTCAACAGTGCAATGCGGCAGCTAAAAAGGCCAATGCGATTTTAGGCTGCATCAATAAAAGTATAGTGTCTAGATCAAGGGAAGTAATAGTGCCACTCTATTCTGCTCTGCTCAGGCCCCACCTGGAATAATATTGTGTCCAGTTCTGGGATCCACAATTCAAAAAGGACATTGAAAAACTGGAGCCATGTGTCCAAAGGAGGGCAATTAAAATGGTGAAAAGTCTGGAAACCATGAAGCCCTATGAGGAAAGACTTAGAGAGCTGGGGATGTTTAGCCTGGAGAAGAGAAGGTTAAGAGGGGATATGAGAGCCCTGTTTAAATACTTGAAGGGAGGCCATATTGAGGAGAGAGCAAGCTTGTTTTCTGCTGCTCCAGAGAACAGGACCCAGAGCAATGGATGCAAGCTCCAGGGAAAGAGATTCCAGCTCAACATTTGGAGGAGCTTCCTGAGAGTAAGGGCTATTTGGCAGTGGTTCCACATTCCTTCCTTGGAGATTTTGGTGGAGTCTCCTTCCCTGGAGGTCTTTCAAGAGAGGCTGGATGGCCATCTATCAATGGGGATGCTTTGACCGAGAGTTCCTGCATGGCAGAAGGGGGTTGGACTGGGTGGCTCTTGCGGTCTCTTCCAACTCTATTTTTCTATGATTCTATGAACTTCTGTGTCCTCCTCGCCTGCAGGTTCGGAGTGCAAGCCATCCCGGCGAGATTTCCCCAGCAGCAGCCACACTGTCCCAGCCTCCGGCTACAGCACCCCAGACGCCTTGTCTCCATCCCTGATGGTGGAGGATGAGGTCTTTTTTGGGACCATGGCCGAAGAGCGGGTAAGCCAGCTTGCCAACAGTGGCACATCTGCACGCATCTCAGGTACCACAAAGTCAAAGGGGAAGGCCACATCTAGAGCATTCAGTTTGGGGATTGCCTCATTGACTGCCCTTCTCCTCTACACTTTCCTGAGATGCTCCAGTTTTTAATGCAAGGAATCCTTCCCTCTGATTTTATTGTTTTTTGGCTACAGAGGAATAATTGGAGGCTTGGAAAGTGAGCAGGAAAGGCTTGCCGTGTCTCTGTAACTGCGTGCGAGCTTGGAAAACCCTTTGTAGCCTTTGGGGATGCAAAGCAGCATACAGACAAAAATGTGCATCAAGTTCTGTATCCTTAAATTATCCACAGAATTAACCCACTGGGTGCCCCTGGGTGAGGATGGCAATGGCAAGCCTCCTCTGAGCAAACCTTGCCACTATAGGGCCTCTATAAGTTGGAAATGTCTTGAAAGAATAAAACAATTACAACAAAGTGTTGTAAAGGAACATTATTATTATTATTATTATTATTATTATTATTATTATTACAGTCAG
>NW_024808975.1:2373-3234 GCF_019175285.1 Sceloporus undulatus | reverse complement strand
CTGGAGAATGCTTTCAAGGAGCCTCCATCATCGCCAACGGTAAGGGAAGGGAGCCAGGAAAATAAATATTTTTAGATGCCTAGATAGATAGATAGATAGATAGATAGATAGATAGATATAGATATATTCTCTCACTTGTTGCCTCCAAATCCACTTATTGATAGCATTTCCAAGATGGCGTCTCTGCAGAGGAAAACGAGGCGCAGGACAAAGTGGAGCATCTGGCCAGGTAACAAAGGGGCAAGCAAAGAATGCTTCCCAGTCCGGAAAGGCAAGGCAAGGAAGGGAGGGTATGCTGGAACTGACCCCAGCAGATAACAATATTACCAACAACAACAATAATAATTACACCTTTCCTGCTGTATTTCAGAATGCCAAAAACCAGAAGGATCTTTGTAAAGCCAGCTACATCCTCAATGGTAAGGGAAGAGTAATTTTACTATTTTCTTATATTAGGCAATATATTCTTCTATTATTTGTGCTCAACTATTAGGCCTATAGGAAAATACATATTAGACGCTCATAGTGTGTGTGTGTGTGTGTGTGTGTGTGTGTATATATTCTAAATTCCACACTTACCATAGAATAAAATCTACTGTAAATCTATTGTGACTAATGTTATATATATATATATGTGTGTGTGTATGTATGTTTATGTATGTATGTATGTATGTATATATTCTCTCACTTGTTCCCCTTATTGATAGCATTTCCAAGATGGCATCTGTGCAGCGGAAGATGAGGCGCAGGACAAACTGGAGTGTCCAGAGAATGCTTTCAAGGAGCCTCCATCATCGCCGACGGTAAGGGAAGGGAGCCAGGAAAATAAATATATTTAGATGCCTAGATACATAGATAGAT
>NW_024808975.1:0-2363 GCF_019175285.1 Sceloporus undulatus | reverse complement strand
AGAGAGAGAGAGAGAGAAATAGGTAGATAGAGATAGAGATATATTCTCTCACTTGCTGCCTCCAAATCCACTTATTGATAGCATTTCCAAGATGGCATCTGTGCAGCGGAAGATGAGGCGCAGGACAAACTGGAGTGTCTAGAGAATGCTTTCGAGGAGCCTCCATCATCACCGACGGTAAGGGAAGGGAGCCAGGAAAATAAATATATTTAGATGCCTAGAGAGAGAGAGAGAGAGAGAGAGAGAGAAATAGGTAGATAGAGATAGAGATATATTCTCTCACTTGCTGCCTCCAAATCCACTTATTGATAGCATTTCCAAGATGGCGATGGCGTCTTTGCAGCGGAAAACGAGGCGCAGGACAAAGTGGAGCATCTGGCCAGGTAACAAAGGGGCAAGCAAAGGATGCTTCCCAGTTCGGAAAGGCAAGGCAAGGAAGGGAGGGTATGCTGGAACTGACCCCAGCAGATAACAATATTACCAACAACAACAATAATAATTACACCTTTCCTGCTGCATTTCAGAATGCCAAAAACCAGAAGGATCTTTGTAAGGCCAGCTACATCCTCAATGGTAAGGGAACAGTAACTTTGCTATTTTCTTATATTAGGCAATATATTCTTCTATTATTTGTGCTCAACTATTAGGTCTATAGGAAAATACATATTTGATGCTCATAGTGTGTGTGTGTGTGTGTGTATTCTAAATTCCACACTTACCATAGAATAAAATCTACTGTAAATCTATTGTGACTAATGCAAAAGACACACACACACACACTCATATATATATATATATATATATATATATATATATATATATATATGCCTTGTTGAGTATTCTCTCTAGGAATCTCTAGGTC
This sequence comes from Sceloporus undulatus, assembly GCF_019175285.1. NCBI lineage: Eukaryota > Metazoa > Chordata > Lepidosauria > Squamata > Phrynosomatidae > Sceloporus > Sceloporus undulatus. The sequence continues at coordinate 1,501 of NW_024808975.1, read as the reverse complement.
CTCCATTGCAACTCTGTGGTGTACATACAACAGACACTGACCATAGAGTTGCGATGGAGGAGTTGCAAATGCCCAGTTGAGTATTGTTTCTAGGAATCTCTAGGTCCTCCAGTGCAACTCTGTGGTCAACATCTGACAGACACTGCCTGGAGGAGCTACAAATGCCTAGTAGAGAATTCTCTCTAGGAATAATCTCTATGTCTTTCAGTGTGACGTTTAGTTAAAGTTGACCATCGACTTGCACTGGAAGAGCTAGGTATTCCTAGAGAGAATGTATTAATCAAATCTGTGTGAATAATCAAATCCGCAAATATCAAAACCACAAACATGGAGGGATGAGTGTCTGTGTGTGTATGTGTGTGTGTGTAAGGCTAATATATATAAAATAGCCTTAAAATCTATCCTTCTTTTCTCCTAATAGGATTTTACTAAGGTGAACTTTGAACCTTCGATAATAGGAAATTCGAACGAAAAGGGGTAAGTGAACACTGCCCGACCTTCCTCTTCCCCAGTAGATAAGGAAAGCAGGAAGATAGACGGCTTGGCTAAGAAATTTTATGCTTCTGCTGCATTGGACATTAAAATCGCAAATTATGCAGCATGCATGGGGGCATATGTCCAGCTCCTAATGGAGAAGATGGACCCTGTCATCGCCGAACTCCCAGACGACAAAAAGAGTGAACACCCCAAAGAAATATCCGTTAAAGGTCTTGGGACCAAACCCAGCAGATGCCATATTTCAGAAGCCATTGCCGTAGTGTCAATTCCTGGGGTGGTTGTCGTTGTTGTTGCCATTATTATTGTTGTTGTTGTTGTTGTTATGGTCTGAAGGCCCACATCTCATAGACTTTTCCATTCTCCATTTCAGACCTAAGATGCCAGAAGGAGCTTCGCTTGAGGAGCGCAGTTCTCAAATGCGTGCCGCTTTTTATGAGCAACTGCGCTCTTCCTCAGTAAGGAACTCCCCCTTTTCTTACTGCTTCTCACAGTCAGCGAATGGCAATTCCCTAATTTTTCTTTCCATCCCTGCGTAGGGAATGAAAATTCTGCATCGCATTTGCCAGGGGATGCCGGGCTATGACCTTGAGGTGGGGACAGAAATGGCAGACATTTTGGCACTAAATCACTTGCGTCTTGTGACGGAACATTATTTCGACACTTGCGACAAGTAAGTAGATTACCACGCACCCGCGCCATGGATCCCGGCGAGGATGCGACTTCCTTTTTATTTTCGTTTGCAGGCATTGTGACAACCTGATGTACACCATACTTTCTTCGCCCAAGTGCAACCTGGACATTGCGTTCCAATATTTAATCTACTCAGCGAACGAACGCTTCAGCCTGTGTCAGGAGTCAGACGAACAGGTGAAGACGGGGGCTTTCCCTGCTGACCCTCTCTGCGAAGACACAAATTCATCTGCGTCTTTGTGGGTCATCCGTGGGATTGGTTCCTGTTACTAAGGCCAGGGTCTTTCTGTGTCTCTTCAGGCCAAGGCAATAA
>NW_024808974.1:1443-3235 GCF_019175285.1 Sceloporus undulatus | reverse complement strand
TAGTTTAGTATGCCACTGGTCACATTCTCTGCTAAAAGGATACTTAAGGTGTGTGTGTTGGGCAGGGGGGAGTGTGGAAATAAAACAGCATTGAGCTTAACTCCCAGTGAACATCAAAATCAGTGCAAATAATTAGTCATTACTAAATTAAGACTTATTGATGCAAGTAGGAGCCATAGGAGATGAATTAAGTCTGAATCCAGCCCTGGCCTAGTCTTGATTGCAAAGTTAAGACTCATTGGCGCATTACAGACCGACGGATTGCGGCGGTCTGCTGCCGCCGCCGCTTGCACCATCCGGGAGCCGCAGCCTTTAAATGGTGTGGCTCCCGGACGCTACTGAGAAGGAGTGTGGAAATCGCACTCCTTCTCAGGCCCCGGAAGAGGCGCTACAAAGCACAAGGGGCGCATTTGCGGCGTCATTTCCGGGGCGACACGTGCGGACATAACGCGTCCAGCATGTAAAGATGGCGGCGCCCGTGTGTATAGGGCTCCGCCATCTTTATGCCCCCATCACGTGGTAGGGGTGAGGCCGGTATGGACGCTAGGTCCTCGGCCAACCCCTAGCACGTGACGGGGCATATTAAAGGCCCGTTTATAACGCGCCATTGACTTTATAAAAGACCCATACCTGATGGAGCTGAATGTTGGGAGGAATGATTTGTTAAAATGGATTTTTCACAGCTGCCTTCAATTTTTTTGATAATCCTCAGGGAGTGCCATGATATGTGCTCATACCACAAAATTTACCTCTAGGTTGCTGATTACTATGAAAGCCCTATGCAGGCACTGGCCTGCTTATGTATGGGACTAACACTGGCATATGACAGACACACTGAAGTTTGATAGACCTTCAGATGTCCCAAGAAGCTTTTGTCTGAATGCAGTTATAGAACGTCCATGATCCAGAACAATGATAAAAGTGGGTTCCCAATTACCAGTCAAATGTGATTTCAGAAACTTCTTCCTTTCCTTGGACTCAGTATGCAGAAGTCTGAAATGCTTCTAGGTGAGCGGGAACATTTGGAGGTATGGCTAAATGCACACACTATCCCCAGTTCTAGACATACCCACAAACAAGTATGTGGCTCTACGTGGGCTATATTGATTGTTGGAAGGAGGAACTGCTTTGTTGTCATGAATATTTAATATAATAGGGAACTGTTATGGGGATTCTAGAGTCCAAAGAAATTGTGTACACCTAACTGTATATTATTGAAAAAATCAGCATAGTCTCCCAAGAACTGACAACACCAATATCACCTTCATTTCATATGGCTTTCTATATTATAGAATCATAGAATCATGGAATAATAGAGTTGGAAGAGACCACAAGGGCCATCCAGCCCAACCCCCTGCCATGCAGGAAATCCAAATCCCCTACAGATGGCCATCCAGCCTGTTTGAAGACCTCTAAGGAAGGAGACTCCACTACACTCCGAGGGAGTTTGTTCCACTGTTGAGCAGCCCTTACTGTCAGGAAGTTCCTCCTAATGTTGAGGTGGAATCTCTTTTCCTCGCGCTTGCATCCATTGCTCCGGGTCCAAGTCTCTGGAGCAGCAGAAAACAAGCTTGCTCCCTCATCAATATGACATCCCTTCAAATATTTAAACAGGGCTATCATATCACCTCTTAACCTTCTCTTCTCCAGGCTGAACATCCCCACCTCCCTAAGTTGTTCTTCATAGGGCATGGTTTCCAGACCCTTCACCATTTTAGTCGCTCTCCTTTGGATATGTTCCAGTTTCTCCACATCCTTTTTAAATTGTGGTGTCCAGAACTGGACACAATAT
>NW_024808974.1:0-1343 GCF_019175285.1 Sceloporus undulatus | reverse complement strand
ATCATCAATATGACATCCCTTCAAATATTTAAACAGGGCTATCATATCACCTCTTAACCTTCTCTTCTCCAGGCTGAACATCCCCACCTCCCTAAGTTGTTCTTCATAGGGCATGGTTTCCAGACCCTTCACCATTTTAGTCGCTCTCCTTTGGATATGTTCCAGTTTCTCCACATCCTTTTTAAATTGTGGTGTCCAGAACTGGACACAATATTCCAGGTGGGGCCTGACCAAAGCAGAATATAGTGGCACTATTACTTCTCTTGATCTAGACACTATACTTTTATTGATGCAGGCTAAAATTATATTGGCATTTTTAGCTGCCGCATCACACTGTTGACTCATGTTCAATTTGTGGTCTACTTGGACACCTAGATCACTTTCACATGTACTGTAGTCTCGTTCAGCCAGGTGTCCCCCATCCTATATCTGTGCATTTCATTTTTCCTCCCTAAGTGCAGTACCTTACATTTTTTCATGTTGAAATTCATTTTGTTAGCTTTGGCCCAGCTTTCTAATTTATTCAGGTCATTTTGAATTTTGATCCTGTCCTCAGGTGTATTAGTAACTCCTCCTAGTTTGGTGTCATCTGCAAATTTGATAAGTATGCCCCCAGTTCTGTCATCCAAATCATTGATAAAGATGTTGAATATCACTGGATCCAGGACAAATCCCTGTGGGACCTCACTGGTCACTTCTCTCCAGGATGAAAAAGAGCCATTGTTGAGCACCCTTTGGGTTCGCCCAGTCAACCAATTACAAATCCATGTAACATTTACCTTGTCTAGCCCACATTTCACTAGCTTGTTTGCAAGAATGTCATGGGGAACCCTGACAAAGGCCTTACTGAAATCAAGATACACTGTATCCACAGCATTCCTTTCATCTACCAAGCCTTCAGGTCGTGCCTCAAGTGTATTGTGGATTATTTGGTCACATTAGAATCATGTGGTGATTTCCACATGCAAATGTGTTATCTCACTATTCTTGAAAAGCAGTGCCTTTATTGAAGTCCGTTCATGTACAGCCGGCCCTTCTTATATACAGATTTTTATACACGTATTCAAGCATCCACAGTCTGAAAATGTCCAAAATGAAATACAAATTTCAAATATCAAACCTTGATTTTCCATTTTTTATAAGGGACACCATTTTACTATGTCATTATATTTAATGGGACTTGGGAATCCACAAATTTTGTTATCCACAGGAGATTTTGGAACCAAACCCCAGTGTATAACAAGGGCCCACTGTATTTAGTTGTGACAGCTGAGTAAACAGACATGCATATAGAGGTGAAGCCTATGTAACATAATTTTTGGTGGTGTCAGGTCTAAATACCT
>NW_024808973.1:0-3235 GCF_019175285.1 Sceloporus undulatus | reverse complement strand
AGTCCCATTCCAAGTATCTCCCATTTGGGGAGAAAGGGAGGATATAAATCCCATACAATCATCATCATCATCATCATCATCATCATCATCATCATCATCCTAAATCCAGGATGCTGAGGCACTAGTTTAATTAGTTTTCTACTTGGCAAGAAAAGCATTCAATATTCCTCCCACCATGTCCCCATTTCAAATGCCCACAACAAAGAAACCACATTGTGCCTAACTCATGTCAACAGGAGATGTGGGGTTGCATATTGCTCTATCTTATAAATTATCTTGTTCAAGAGATTTCCTGCTACTGCCAACTGCCCTGGCAGGAGCCTGAATGCAGAAGATGTAAACTCAGATGCCAGGGTTGTTCAGAAGGGACCCAGACTTGGAACTGAGGATGCCTTTTAACACTTGAGGCCATAATGACACCCAAGATTAGCAATGTTGAGCAAAGATTTTTTTTTTCCCTTCTTAATTAAAAACAACACCTCTCAGTTGTTATAATTGTTTTTGTAATAAAGGCAGATCCTGCTTTCGTATTGCTTTCTTTGTCTGTAATATTTCTCTTAAGCTGTCCCATTGAACTGCATGTGCCGTATACAACATGGCATTGCAATAATTATTAATTTATTGTCACCTCTTTTATTGATTATGTCCAGCTTTGGTTTGTGAGAGGTCCCCCCCCCCCCCCAACTACTCCTGCATGCAGAGATGACATTCATCTGTTGTTATGTGCCTTCACATCATTTCCAACCTATGGTGACCCTATCATAAGGTTGTCTTGGCAATATTTGTTCAGAGGAGATTTGGAGTATATCACACGGAGCTTTCTGGAGATTTTCTGGCTCAGTTCCGATGTGACTGTGGGTCCAACGATGTGCATTCACATCATAAAGTGAATGTGTTATCAGACACCATTCCTTTCTATGGAAGCTCCTTGCGAGGTGCTTCCACAGTGATTCCAAAGTGACCCTCATTTTGGTAAAACCGGAAAAAAAGTGACTTCACGGAATTTGCTTCCAGGCTCACTTCAATTGCACTTCGAATTGGTGGTGTGGAAAACCACTCTGATGTCACCCCCTTTGGCCCCCTGCGTCCTGCTCCATCATTCCCCTCCTCCTCCTTCATGCCATCTCCTCCTCTCTGCCAACCAGCTGATCCCATCATCCCGTGTCCCCTGCGTACTCCTAGATCCCAATCTGCTCCCCTCCTTCACCCTGCCACTGATCCCATCATACCCTGCGTCCTCCTAGACCCCGATCTGCTCCCCTCCTTCACCCTGCCACTGATCCCATCATACCTTGCGTCCTCCTAGACCCCGATCTGCTCCCCTCCTTCACCCTGCCGCCAATCCCATCATCCCCTGCATCCTCCTAGACCCCAATCTGCTCCACTCCTTCACCCTGCCACCAATCCCATCATCCCCAGAGTCCTCCTAGACCCGAATCTGCTCTCCTCCTTCACCCTGCCACCGATCCCATCATCCCCTGCGTCCTCCTTCACTTCAATGAAAGATGACAGCTAAGGAGGGGGCAGGGAAGGAGGACAGCGTCCAGAGCCCCACTGAGCATGCCAAAGAGTCACTGAACCCTCAAATAATGTTCCAGTGTGGTAATATAATGTGCACTCACTCCCCTTTGCTTGAATCCACATCACGTGACTTGCTTGGAATCGAACTGGCTCCGCTTCCCCCTCAATTCGGAAGGGCAACAGAAAGGCAACCAGGTGTGCTAAAACAACACATTTTAACGTGAATTCGCATTGCTAGACAGGAGTGATTCCAGATCTGGTGTGAAGAAACATAATGTTTCGCATTGCTAGAATAGGAGTGACTGCGGATCTGAGCTGCAACCCCCCCCCCAACGTGTGATAAGGGCTGTTGTCTCATCCTTGAGGACAAGAGAGTGTGACTTGCCCAAGGACATCCAGTGGGTTTTATGGCCAAGCTGGGAGTTGAACTTCAATCTCCAGAGTCATAGTCCAACTCTCAAACCACTACACTATGATGGATCTCTGCCACAAATCCAAGATATCTTTTCTGTCTGGTCACAGAGAATTCAGGCTCAAGCACCATATTTGGAAAGTTATAGATTGTGTGTTGCTGGTAAGAACTTCATTTGTCCAGTGTTTATTCTGCCCCACTGTGGTTCACTCTCCCAGATCAGATCACAAACAATTTTTGGGAGTATTTTGATAGTTTTTGCAGTTTAGTCAACCTGAAGAATTTGTTGTGACCAGAAATGCCATCATCATCATCATCATCATCTTCTTCTTCTATATAGAGACAGAGAACTATTATAATAATCAATTCAAACAAATAGAAGAAGACAGCAAAAAAGTAGAACAAAAGTCCTCTTGTACAGGATCTTGAGAAACTGAAGGGAAAATCAAACCAAGAATAGGGATGCTATATTTATCATTATTAGTGATAGGGTCGCCTTAGGGTCATTATAAGTCAGAAGGCATACACCATCAACAAATTCTATCCCCCCTTTTGCCCAATTTGGCACTCAAGCTAGCTTATGAAGATTAAAAGAGATACAGCTTTAAAAATACACATTAAAAACTTTAAAATGCAGGTTGAGTCTCCCTTATCTCAAATGTTTTAGCCTGGAAATGTTTCGGATTTTGGAGTTTTGGGCATTTTGGACTACCTGCATATACATAGTGAGATATCTTGGAGATGGGACCAAAGTGTAAACATGAAATTCATTTATGTTTCATATATGTTTCACACATAGCCTGAAAGTAATTTTATAAACATTTTTTAATAATTTTGTGCATGAAACAAAGTTTGAGTACATTGAACCATTAAAAGCAAAGGTGTCACTATCTCAGCCACCCATGTGGACAATTTTGGATTTTGGAATAGTTTGGATTTCAGAATTCTGGATAAAGGAAATTCAGTCTGTATAATTAAACTAACTATACACGTCAAAGCAGTGTTAGCTAGATAGCTATAATGCAATTGGAACTTTTATGTAGTTGGAATGCAATTCTAATTGACCAAGGTGGCCAAGGGCTAGTAAAGCTGGCATTAGGCCAGCTGAAACTGTGCTGAAGCAAAACTCCTCCTGTTCTAGGGTGTGGGAAATTGCATGAAGCTACTACCTTCACCCTGGCCTAAGTTTGTGTTGGTGTGATGTGCGTCCCTGGGCTAAAGGTTGGAATCTGAAATAATTTGGCTCCTTCCTCAACCCACCCCTTCTATCTCCCTTTTCAGCTCTCCTCCCAGCAGACCTGT